>NW_024582657.1:101736-149084 GCF_018398535.1 Haplochromis burtoni | reverse complement strand
GAATGAAAATACTGGGATTTCCCAAAGTTGGGACAAATAAGGGCACAACCAACAAAAGTAATGTAAGATTGGTGACAAAGGTCAGCTCAAACTTCGGGTTCAAAACTCTCTCTTCCTGCCACTGCATACTCCAGTTTGCTGGGAACAGGAAACAACTCAACACTTCTTCATAACTCTAGAATTACATTATCTACAGTAAAACCTCAGCCTCGGGAGTGTTTATCTGCTGAACAGACTTGGATAAAAACCCCATTACATTTTGAAATTATTTATTTATTTATTATCTCAAAGGATTTTGCTACTTTGGTGCAGATATATATTGAGAAACTAAGTATAAAAGCATCTGCCTTGCGTTATGGCTAGGGAGTTCATACGAAAAGTGAGTTTATCATTGCTGTTGGGTCACTTTTAAGGTTGTGCAAAAGAACACATGACCCTGGCAAGTTTTTCATGAGCCCAGAGGTCACAATATGCTTGCAATCTAAGAAAGAACATGAAGTCCTTTAACTGGGCAAGCAAAGGCAATTTATTATATGTCATTCATTTGGCAAATGCAATTTGGGGTTCAGTGTCTCTCGAGGAGCGGGTGAATAAATCACTGACTGTCTTTTATTAAATATACTTAAAACAGAGAGAGAAAAAATATAAATCGAAAGACTTTTATTAGGCATCAAGAAAACCAAATTTGATTCATGTTTATTATTGTTTATTTTTCGTACATTTTCCAGTTGTAAGATGGTCTGTGGTTGTAAGATTGCTCAACTAAAACTATGCATTAAAAAGAGACAGAAGCCTTCGGTCCTTATGGAGTTTTTGCCTCAAGGGAGTCTTTTGTCCATACTCCCTGTGTCTGCCTGTCCATCTCTGTGATCCCCAACTGATTCATAACAGGAGTGTGGGGTGTTGTGAGGGGACGATATGCTGCTAGGGGCAGCCCTCAGTATGTCAGCATTTAGAGTGGTTGATTTATTCAAGGGAAGGCCCATGGACCATGGAGTTAAGGCTGCTCATAGCCGACAAAGCTAGGAACAGGCCCCAGCCTACCCTGGGAATCATAAATTACCCGAAAGCTTTGTTAGCAGCTTTGTCTTCTGCTCCTGCCCTTCTGCCACACTTACCCTTTATCCCCACTGATTTGGCCCCTGTCCTCACTCAGCATGATTAGAAGCCTGCCCCACGCCATCCAGCCGGGAGCAAACATAGCCGCGGGGTATGTAGCAGTAGCTCTACTTTGCCCGATAACAGAAAGGCCTAAGTGACTTTGTTGCTGTCCCCAGTGGAGTGAAAAGCAGCGAAGCTACATCACTCTTCACACTGGTAGCATGCTGCTAGCACGTGTAGAGATTTGCAGATTTGCAGACTTTCTTTCTGTTTTTTTAAAACTGTCTTTTATAATCTGATACATGTTAGAATGATATGATGAGAAAAAACTGACCAGTAAAAGTAAATGCATGCATAAGATTAGCTAATCTTCTTAGTGGACCAAATCAAACATGCTGCTGTCTTTTGAGACCAATTTTAATCGCAGATGCAGAATTATTTCCAGCTGCACAAAGCTATCAACTGTGGGAGGCAATGACCAATCTAGTAAAACAAGCCAGTGCATTGCAGTAATATATGAAGTGCTTCACCAATTCCCTTTTGCAAAACACCATATCACAGGTCAGCAGTGACTTATTTTAGATGATCATAAGTACTCTCTGTCACTTTCTCATGAAGTATTTTCTCTGCCAGTATGTTCTGGTTTCTACACTTTCAACAGAGACTTGGCAAGCCAGAGCTTCAGGCTCTGATTGCAAATGTATCATGTGTCCCATCAGAGTATAAAGAGTACATTAAATTAGCCCGGTAAGCATAAAGTCTATTCTGTGTTAAGACTGAGTGGCACTGGCCATAATGTCACCCTTTATTGTAGGGTTTGAGGTAACTCCACATCTCTTGCCAAAAGTATACAAGACTGAAGAACAGCAGATTTATGTATGTGCACTAAAGACACTTCCAGATAAATGAGGAGTACTGCTGGGAAAGTGAAAGGCTGACTCAGGAATAGATAAAATGCCAAGAGTCTTGAGTCTTGAAAGCCTGTAACCCAAATCTGATATCAGCTCTGGGCCGAAGAATCAGCAAAGGAGACATGCCGGTGAGTAAAAATAAAACCTTTGTGTGTGTTACAGGTCAGCAGGGAAGCATAAAGTGAATGCTTTCATTCGCATTCTTATTGTGTCTTTGTGCATCCTCTGTCCTCCACCACATCCTCTGTCCTGACAGTTCACAGTCACCTAACAAAGGTGGGCAGTCATGGAAAATACAGTTAGTTCTCTGCTGCTGCCAGCCGACTCGACTTCCTTTCATAACCCACAACTGCCCTTCCTTCCCGGCTCTCTTCCCTCAGCTCCCTTGTTAGTGATTGTTAATTGACAAAGAGGGGAGCACACCCACCTAAAAATGCAGTAATGATAATTCAAATGTACACTGTTTTTCAGTTTTTCAGTTTTACATATTGGGGTGTAATAAAAAGAAAATCTGTAGTTTTTTAGCAGGTGTTGCTTTTTTTTTTTTTTTAAATACAGCCTCGAAGGAACAACAGCACATGACATATAAAACTGCATCATTAATTATTTGACAAAAACAAAACCAAAATACGGAAACGGTGTGTAAAATGACTAAGTATGCCCTTACTCCTTCCATAGGTATTAAGTAAGAACTACATCATCCAAGCCTCAGTTAGCATGTTGTAAGTTAAAGTTCATGACAGTTGGAAAAAGACTGGATAAATATGGCTTGTTTAGAAGAGTTGCCACAATAAAGCCTCTTCACTCTAAAAAGAACATGGCGGCACAGTTTAGGTTTGCAAAGTTGCATCTGAATAAAGCACAAGACATCTGGAAAAATGTCCTTTTTACAGACAAGACCGAAATGGAGTTGTCTGTCTTGTCTGGTCATAATGAACACTGCCATGTCTGACAAAAATCAAACACAACATATCAACACAAACACCTTAAATCCACTGTCGTGTACAGTGGCGGAGGGCTAACGACTGGGTTTATTTTGTAGCTACAGGACCTGATCACCTTGCAGTCACTGAGATGATAATGAACTTCTCTGTATTCCAGAGGCAAAAGTGAAGTCATCTGTCTGACAGCTAAGACTTGACCCACATAACAGGTCATATAACAGGACAATGAACTGAAGCACACCATCAAATCTGCAACAGAATGAATGAAAAAGAAAACAATCAAAGTGTTGCAATGGCCCCAAGTCCATATCTGAATCAAATGTGGTAGTAGGACCTTAAGGGTCTCAGTGAACTGAAACAACATTTAAAATAGAGACAAATATCATACAGAAGTTCTTCTTCAAGCTCATAAAGGTCATTCTACAATGTCTGACTTAGCTTTTTAAGCTTTTTATTAATGGCATGGTGTTATGTGTCACATGTTGTTCATCTGAGGTTATAACCAGATTTGAAAACGTATATATTTCCTGACATGTAAAACCTTACGAGGTATACTTTCTTTTTACCATGCCTGTAAATGCATGCAGTGGAGAGGAGGTGGGGTCTAGGAATCACTTCCACTGGGTTCATTTCAGATCACAGTTTACTTTTTAAGTAAACAATAAGATGTTTGTTTCTAACTCTGGTCGGCTTCATTCTCCAGATAGCAATAGGTTAGCCACAATAAGCTTTCAACAAGATAATGATTCGGCTAAGCTAACTAATGCTGCAGACACCAGTAAAGGGAGCAAATTGCAATTACAATTAAGACTGAAGATGTGGTTGCTTAATGAACACCTCTGGTAAGCAGTCAGATTTTGACAGACAGAACAAAGTTAGTGTTCAGTATTTATTCATGTGTCGTGACAAATACTCCAACACTTGTAGCTTAATTGTATTATTGACGAGAGCACATCTCTGAATCTCTCTGGAGACATGGATATAGATCGGTACACCAGAGGCTATCAGCTGAACTATCTCATCATTAATCCACACACAGTGAAATGTAAACCTGTCAATTAGTTCAACATGAGTTCAACAGCTGGGCCCACCAAGAATGTACTAACATCTAGGTGCTTAATGTCCAAACATAAGAATGAATCTTGTCACGTAACGCTTTATAATACAAAAAATAAGCAGGCGGGTGGACTTTAATAGGTTACACATTACTGTTGACAAGAGCCTCATTGTTCCATGAAAGATGTTTCCTGTTTCACAGTGAAAATTTCCTAGGTCCCTTGTTGTGTATAAAATTATTATTTGCCCTTTGTTGAGATTAATGATGCTTTTTAAACTGTTTTTTGTTGTCTCGGTAATTTTTAATCTCATGTTTGCAAGCACCAAAATTTTTCATGTCAGACCTCGTGACACCGCTATCCATTTATATTCGCCTGTAGTCTGTGTTTGGGGACAAATGCTTAAGGTCATGCCATTTTTATTGTCAGTATTCAGCACAACCTATTGTGTTTCCTGCATCGGGGCACATTTTATATTCCAGAACTAGTTTTCCCTCGCTCTGCAACATCCTGAGGAGCCATGAACCGGGATAATGGGGTCGTCATCTTGCCACATGTTTATGGTGACCCGGAGTCTGTCCAGAGTGGACAAGCAGGGAAACTCCTAGCTGAAGACAGTGATGCATAGTTTCAAGCCAAAACAGGAAAATTGGGACCAACAGAAGAATCCAACACATCTTTATTCAGTGTAAACAAAGCAATTCTTGGAAAAGGCTGGCCACAACTCTGCTGCATGTAAACATGCAGGCTATATTAGTAGGCCACATTTCTATTCAGTTTACAGTTTTCAGACACTAATGACAAAGGATTTTTTTTTCACATGTCTACATTGTTTTGGGAGCTTTTTATTAAAAATGTGATTAATATTTAAGCATTTTTATTCTCGTATCTATCGTATATAGTTGGCTATCTTTATAGTTTTCTGTAGAGGCTGAAGTTAGTGTGCCATGACACTGAGAAAAGGAAATGTCCTAGGCAATTTCATTCACCAAGGTCAGCATATTTCATCACAGAGAACTGGTCTAGCATCGCTTAAATGCTTCCTTAGTATTACGGCACGATCAGGTGGTTGAAAATGAGCACAGATGTGTAATTTCCACAACGAGAAAGAGATAAACAAGTTTATCGAG
Source organism: Haplochromis burtoni (assembly GCF_018398535.1). Taxonomy (NCBI): domain Eukaryota; kingdom Metazoa; phylum Chordata; class Actinopteri; order Cichliformes; family Cichlidae; genus Haplochromis; species Haplochromis burtoni. Next base: position 143,943 of record NW_024582657.1, on the reverse strand, counting down.
TCTGGGGTGAGAGTGAAGCCAAGAAGAAAATAGTGTAAGAGCTTGAACATAATTACTGGTTATAAAATAAGGGTAAAAAGTAAGATGCCTACTGGCTTTTCCCATGATCCAGAAAAGAAAGTAGGAATTTATCTACATTTGAAACCATTAATATTCACTTTTTAATTATCTCAGTGATTTTGGTGTCTGTTTAAGATACTGTCTACAGAAGAAAAAAACACATGACTGCAAGCTGGCTGGGGAATAGTTCATCAAATGTGCAGTTATTAAAAAAAATACATGCACTCCTTGGCTGTAAAGACGTGAATTGAAAGAGAGTTTTGACTTGTTACGGTCCCTTTTGCCAACAAAAATAGGAGGGAAAGCTGTGTAGAACAAAGCTCTGTTGGTTTGCAGAAAAATAATAATTTTCATAATTCTTTTTTTCCTTCTCTTGAGCCGATGAAGTCCGCATTCAGGAAATCTTTCATCTTCGAGATCATTTTCCATGACTTTATTTGTAGAGGTTGCGCGCCAGTTTATGCCACGGCTTTCAAACTGAGGAGCTAATCAAATACGCCTTTCTTTAACAAACCACACACACAAAGAAGAGGTTTTTCGCAAAGTTGGTGCTTTGAAAAGAAAGAAAACTACTTTTCATTTATTATTACAACTCAGTCTTTTCTGTGCACAGTGCCATAGCTGCTGTGTGAGGTCTCACCTGCCCATCAGCTCTGATGCTGTCTTTTGTGCTTCACAGTTAGCAGTAAAAAGCTGCTGATTTAACATTCCTGGCATCTGTTGACAGATGTTTATTTGCATTTTATTTTTTTTTTATCCTTAGCGTGCTTTTGCATGCATCATCTAATGCATCTGTTGAAGTAGTTTTACTATGACTGCTGGCACATACATGTTGCTTCAGAGAACTGGCACACAGTCCATATGACGTCTTCCAGTTCTCAGCAAGCTTTTGTTAATCACCTCCCTCCCTCGAGGGAAGCACTGCTGTTCTGACTGCTTGATGCCCATTGAGAAACCACTCCCAGAAACATTTTCTATGAAGAAAGTCATTCATTGCTGATTCAGTGACAAGTTAAATATGCTGGACATGAGCCCCTGGGGCTGTCCTCCAATTACGTAGGAAAAAAACTTGAAGGAATCAAATCTTTTTAAAGGAAATTTTAGAAAATGTGCTTTTTTTTGCATCTTGTGTTGAAAATGGTGCCAAATGTAATAAATTTAAGGTCATACTTGACGTAATTTGTACAACTGGAGGGTAAACATGATAATCCAGTGCCTTCCAGAGGTTTTATTTTTATGAAATTCAGCTACATTACTCCTCCCACCCTAGAAATAGCAAGCTGTAGGTTTATTTTGTTAACAGTAGACAAAGCCAGGCTAGCGGCTTCCCATTGTTTACAGTCTTTGTGCTATGCAAAACTATCTGGCTCTACCCTTCAGACACATGGCATTAATCTTCTGATCTAATTTTCTGCCAGCAGATATTACTGAACATTGTGAATTATCCTAACCACTACATTGTTTAAATGTATAGCTTCAAATATGATTAAAGCACAAATTCTATTAATTCCTGACCCTTAAATCTTAAAGACATCTATCATATATAAATAGATAAATGGTACTTTGGTTTGTGGTATTATGTGAATCAAGCCCTTTAATTTTAAGAAGTTAAAATCAGCAACATCGGCAATTTTATCAGTCAAGTCTTCTGAGATGAAAAGGCATCTGAACATTGCTGTTTTATTTACACTGCAAAATCAAATGCAGGAAACTAATTTGTTATGTATAAAACTGAGTTAGTGACAGCTGCATCACATAACACGACACTCTCATGCTCATTTCATTCTTAATGGCTATAAAACCCCCAACTATTTACTGTTCTCTGTGATAAGAATGATTTTTCAAATTTGAGAGGAGAAACAGCCTCCTATAGATTTCCTCCCTTCTAGGTAAATTCCAGTTTCTCGTGGCTTGTTGTTTACTCAGCTGGGGTCAGTCAAGTGCTGCTGGTAGACAGAACCTCTCATTTGTCCTGCTGTTATCCACCAACAGCTCCTGAAACCTCTTAAACCCGTCTTTATTATCCTTAACACTTACTGAAGGGCCACACTCAACCTTCCTGCGCAGATCTCTCTTCCCCTCTTCTGCCCTCTCCCTCCTGCTGTCTCCGCTTGCCATCGTCCCTTCCCTTCTTTATACATTTATATGTATCTTTTTGTTAAAATTCATGAGTGCTTTCTATGTTTTCAGAGCCCCTCTGAGAGGTTAGAGGTCAGTGGAGTTTTATGGTCCCACAGTGCCAATTCTCCCAGAAGGGTTTGGGGGCTCCTGAGACTAAACATCTCAACATCCTCTCTAATGCGTTCAGTTTGTATCAGCCTCAAGATCCAAGTGGTGTGTTTGTATTCCTTTTTAACAAGCCTCCTCTGGTAAAATGTTGCAACTGTTGTGGTGCAGGATCACGTTGCAACACAATTTTACTTTTGTGTGGATTTATTAGCAGGTAGTGTGCTTGATTCCCCATTTTATCAAGCTCAAAAAAGTCTTTTGAGGAGAAAAAAAATTAAATTAAATGAGACAGGCCACGTGGGAGCAGGACTCAAATGTTGCTCCAAATGTGGTTTCTCACACTATCATCACACACATCCTCTGCAATGGAATTTATTTTCAGAGCATTTTAAATTCAGTTTTAAATTGAAGCAGTCAGTCACTCTGCCTGCATGAGCTTTCAACACATCAAATGCAATTTAGTCTAAGTAGGGCATTTAATGCTGAATGATCTAAGAAGGATGATGTTTCACTGCAAAGCCAGTATCACATGCATCACACATATCTCTTACTGGAACCAATCAAATGAATTGATTAACCAATTTAAATAAAACTAACTGAAAAAAAAACATTAAATAAAAATTGGTCAAGCTCCCATGATTCCCAGAGTCACATTTAATGGCTGCTAGTGATCGCCGGACATGGTTGTTTGCTTGGTTGGCTTAATTGCACCATAGTTTGCCTGTACATCAGCCCGTGGCACTCACCAACATCTGTAGGTGATGTTTTATTGGATTATCATTGGTAGCAGAGGGCTGCTGGTAATTCCTTATGATAGATAACAGCCTCTGTCAATGAGAAAGACAAATAAACATCCACACCAGCACCCCCATGGTTACATCTGAAAACAGATCCTCTCTGCCTCCTGGGGCTAAAATAACAAACTCAATATCTGCTTTAACAGATACCATGCCTCCCCAGAGAGGTCATACTTCTGCAGCTACATTTCAGTGCTGTTCCCCACAGTCATGACTGCAAATAATGTGGACTACATGAAGAGTTAGCACAATACAGCACATATGGACATGTGGCTTTGTAATGTGCCTATAATAGGCGACAGCATGCTCCACTTTGAAGTGATGCAGGTCATTTCCAGAGCAGTAACATGTATGGTTTAGCAATCTGTCAGCGTTAATTTCAGCACCTGATTTCGTTTGTGTCAGTGTCAGGGTTTAGCTGAGGATGAGTGACTAAACTGTCATACAAAATTTTCCCAGTAAATTTTTGTGGTGGTTTTACACCAATCATCTTTAAACTTTAAGGTTTTCTTATTACTACTTAGTAGTATGTTATGTTAAGATTTGCCTACTCTTTCTTTAATAAATGCTAGCGTGAAGGCCTGCACATGTTCATAATTTGTTGCTCTTTCTTCTCCAACGACCAGTGCAAGTAGCTTAATTTAGTCAATAAATAAACTAGTTTGCAATTTTAGCTCACACAGTGCACCATAATGTTGCTTAAATGCAAGATTGACAAAAAAGATTTAGACATAAAAGACAAGGTATTCTGGCGATGGAAGCTCAAAGCTGTATTTGTATATAAAAGTGCATATAAAAGTGAGCAAAAAAAGTAAAAGTAATCATAAAGATCAATTTATTTCCACAGTGGAAATATTAGTTTTGATTTTAGTGGCCGATGCAAATGAAAGAAATATAATAACTTTTATCTCATATCTAGTTTATTCTCTATTTTTAGCTTTGGGAACATTTGCATTTAACTGTGGCCACATTATTTGTTAATAAAGTTAAAACCCGTTTTTTGTTTTTTTTTGCAGAGCTTGAACCACATTGTGTAGTCTTATTATTAGCGTAAGGAGCACCATGAGTTACAAAAGATACAGATCACCACCAAAACCAACTGATTGCTCCTTGAATCTCCTTTCAGTGAACATAATAACACATTTTCTTCACTGAAAAGTGTAAAAAGAATAATTCAGTTACTGCAAAGTTATTCAAATTGTAAATTAGTTTGCTGGTTATTGAGATGTTCTGCAGGTTTGTCCAAGAAGACAAAACAAAGTGGAATGAAAACATTGTTTAGTACATGAGAAACCTAAACAAAAGGTTCCCATGCTTTGGAGGTCAGATTCTGCAGCACATTTCTTCAAAGGCTGACCTCTACTGGGGTTTTTTGTTGTTGTTTTATTAATGACAGCAGAGTTGAGTCTTCCAGTAAAAATAAAATGCTGTCTTTCTCCTACATTTGGCCTGAACTTGAATGCCTGTGGAGGCAGGTTTGGTGCCTCATTGTGAAGCATCAGTGCAAGAATGAAACGGTGAACTCATTCCAGCTATGGGGGTCTGTAGAGAGAAAAGCTCACCATTGTGCATGTGGGTGAATAAATCAAAAAAGTGAAACAAGGAAATTGAAAAGTCTGCCAAAGACTATATTTCCCTTAAACTATCATTCAGAAACTGGATTTGTAGCTGTTATTGTTGAAGGCAGAGATCAAAATGAAACTGTTTTGAAACGTAGTCATTTTACACAAAAGACCAAACACAGACTTACTGGAGGATTAGCTTGAGGATCCTCACCCATTAAAAATAAAGAAAAGAAGAAATAAAAGCCAGAACAGCGATTAAAGCATGTGAGTTCCTGTAACCATTTACTCAAACTGAATAGTAGTACTCTACGATGAAAGTATTTGAAAGATAAACGATAAAGTACTTTGAGTCATTTCCTTTGCTTATGCACACATGTTGAATTTGCTTGATGGAATCCTGATATTTAAACCTGAAAAATGAGATCGCTGTGTGTTTTCAGCTATGAGCCTGTGGCGAGCGTCAATCTAGTTCACTTCTTTGGTGTATGACTAACACATGTCAATACTGGATTGTTTGCCAGGAAATTTCATTCCAGTGTCCCCATTATGATATTATTCTTAGATAATGGCTTTGGTGATCCTCAATTATTTTCTCGAATTTGTACAAATTTCACATGTACGGTTTTAATTAAATTTGAAATTAAAATGACTTCAAAGCTATTGGATGGACTGTGATTAAATCTATCTGGTAGACACATTCATGTCCACATCAAAATGAGCACGAGAACGTTGGTGAGCAAACCAGGAAAACGTGAATGTGACATGACCTGTTTGACATTCGGTTTCCCAGAACCACCTACACACACTTGGCTTTCTCCTTATTGTTCAGGCCTCAACGTGCCAATCATCATTCGTTTTTATCACTCGATCAGAAGCAGGCACTTTGAAAATGCAGTGGGGGAATCTGATGACTTCTCTTTAAGCTATGTGGGAATGCCATGTTTTACTGGACAGAACGTGTTGGGAAACTGTCTGAGTTGGATTGAGAATTACGCTGGCTTTCACACGAGTGTTTTGTTTTTCAGCTTTTTGAGAACTGAAAAGATTTATTGGCAGAAAGTATCCAGACAAAGACTGTAGGGGAGGAATCAGACATAACCCCATGTCGCTCATGAAAAATCTGGATTTAGGTAAACTGCTGTAGGTTTTCTTTGTTGTCTGTCTCTGCTTCCGCAGCACAATTTGGACTCAATTTCACATTCATAAATGCTCTATATAAGGACAGTATATATAAACAGAGAGCCCGAGTAATGAGTTTGGAAGAAATAGCATTGAGAGCAATTTTCAGGTCCGTCCCAAGGGCTGGAGGGGTAACATGGATGTAACCTTAAGCATTTTCTGGATTGCAGAGTAATTACTGAATGGGACCGCAATAACAGCTTCACTCTCTGGAGTGAAATTAACAGGCCTGAGAAGGTGTGAGATGATCTTTCACCCCAGAGGAAATCACACACAAAGCAGCCACTCATGTCTCACACACACACAAACAGACAAACACGCATTTAATTCCACTGTATTTTTTCATAAACTGTCCAATAAAATGCCAAATTATTCCTCTATATCATTTCCCTTTCATCTGTCATTCTACTCTTTTTTTCCCTCTCCATCTTCTGATTCTTTTGTGTTTTGTCTTTCTTTCATATGCTGGAAAGCAGAACTACTTTCTCCTTGACCTCCTTCTCATGTCAGTCTGCCCTACATCTTTAAATTATTACCCTGATTCCTCTTTTTTTAGTTACTGATGCTGTAATCATGTCTAGTAGGTACTTTCATCCAAGAATTCGCTCTCCTTTTATATCCAATAAAATCTGTCGGAGATGAGGTAAATAGGGCAGGCATTAAATCAATGAGCTACCCTGTTCAATGCTGTCAGCAAACCCATCTTTTCTGAACCGCTATGTCCACAGATGTTCATTTGACAAGGATGGAAGGAGGACAAAGATATGCTAATACTCCCTACAGTTAAGAAAACACATAAAAGTCCTTTTTGTCATTTTTTATTCTTCTGTTGTGAGTTTTATTTTGACATATATCAACCATGGCTATCACGTTTGTGCCACTTTTATTGTGTTTGAAATTTCATTCCTGACATGTTGACAACATTCATTTTCATATTAACTCTTGATGGTTGGTTGCAAGCAATAAAACCCCAGCAGGGGGTCGGCGGCTGAAATAAGCTCTGCGCTGAGCTAACCATCCAAAGCGAGAGCAGGAATGGATACTACAACAGTGCTTTTCACGGGGTTGAATTAAACTCCCACAGCTAAGCAAGAACAGAGAAATTTGTCCACAACTGTGAAAATTGCAGCCTCTTTTTGAAAGTGGGAGGGACACTGTTAGCGTGCTTGCGGGTGTATATTTGTGTCAGGAAAGGTGGTTGTCGATGCTGACATGATTGTTTATGTAAGTGGCCTTGAAAAGCTGGCAGTGAGTTTGTGGAAGACGGATATGGCCGGCACTTGGTGTTACTTTGATAGAGACACAACCCACTTAGCAAGAGTATTTCTTTATCGTGACACGTAAAAGCCAGAGGCTGCACAGTTTTTTGAAAGCTTTAGATTTTAATATGTTAAAGGAATACCTCAAATGACAGCAGCATGCTCTGTCTGAGTGTCATTAAATGTTGCTGAGGAGGCTTGTCAGCTACCACCCAAGAACAGCTTTGCTTTCACTATCCCATTCTTGCTACTGAGTCTCCAAATTAGGCCAGCGCTGCAGGCTCTCGTCACTTGAAAACATTCACTTGACACCGTGGCTTCTCCAGCTGTGCTTTGTAAAGAGAAGTACACTAAAAGAAGACAACAAGACTCAATTTAAATGCATGTGACAGTTTGAGAAGGAACAGCTCACAGTTCAGTCTCTTTGCAGGTGGAGAGACGTATTCAGTTACTCTCACAAAGTGGAAGATTCACATGTTGGATGCTTTGCCAGCTTTGTTGAAGATTCCACTTCGAGGAAAGCAGAAAGCACTGTGTTAGAGTTTATGTTGCCTGTGTGGGAGGAGGATATTGTAGCATAGCAGTTACAGTAAGGTAACAAAATCTACAAGGGTGATGTGGTGCCAGCGTTAAAATAGCTTTTGTTGCTTTGGTGAAATCTGCACTTTTTCACATAATTTTATCCAGTCCAAGTATCATTTCTTTCTTTGTCCGTGATTTGGGTTTACTTAATATTTAGGATGAGCCAAACTTTTTGAGAAGGTTCTTTTGTTGTTTCCACTTCAAATCGATTCAGTTCATATCTGTTTTATTAACATGTTGCAATTTGTCAGAAGTAAACCCAAATGGCTGAACAGTTTTTTAAGCATATCCATGCATGAGAACGTTTGTTTTTCGGAGCACTGAAATTAATCTAAACCATGTGAGAGTACGAAAGTAACTTCATGGCTAATAACTGTAGCTTTTGCAAATATAGTGTAGATCTCCTGATTATCTAAATTCATATGGGTTTGGTTATAAATTTCTTAGTAAGCCTCTTAGCTGATTACTAATCTCACAGAGCAGATGTTGTGTCTGCATCTTATTGGGGCAGAAGTCACCAATGGGATTTTATCTTTTATCACTTGAGCCATTATTCTTTTGAATAACTGCATGTATGGTTTTGTGCAGTTTCTGCCTCAGTGTACACAGGCTTTATGCATGCACATGTATGGTTTTTTTTCTGGTGCAGGTTTTTAGAGTACACTTTATGGCCAGTCCTGCAAAAACCGTGCAACTGTGCATCCTGATTTGTGAGCTTTCATGAAGAGGCCAAAGGAAAGGAAACACATCTCTGCAGTCTCTTTAAGCCATGCCAGATCAGTCTCGGTTATGCTGTAATTCTGAAGTTCAACATTCATGTTTTCAACACAGCTTTTATGATCTCTGGATCCTGGACTGGTGAGAACACTCGGTAAAGTACAACTGCTGCAATTATTTATTATGGTAATTGGAATGCACTATTAGAGTTTATTCCTTAAATAACAGCTGGTAGCTGAACTCTCTCCCTCTTTACTGAAGTCAGTAATAAACAGACAGGTTACAAGATCTCCTTTACACTATGTGTCATACAATTCATACCAGATTGATAGAATTCCTTTCAGTCTGGCTATTAGAAAACCTTTGTTCTAGCTTCTTTTGATGTGTTTTATTTAAAGTGCAACAGACAACTGGTTTGTCTGTGAGGTTGTGTTCGTTTATAACAATAGATGTGATTCCAGGAAAATGTCTCTAAGTCAGCCAGATGGATAGAGACAAATGCACCAAGCAAACTTTAAGGTGGACTTTACTGTTCCTTTGTGCGCATGGCAGAAGGCTCTAAGCTTTACTTGATTTACTTGGTGTGCCTCCAGTGGTTTCCTGTGAATTTGGATCTCAAGGGCAGGTTGCGAAAGAGGAGAGTAGAGCTGGATGCCTGCGTGATGTGAGATCATCTTGCTCTGATTATTGCTCTGATCCAGTTGTGCTGTGAAGACCGATTTAAAGCTAACATCTGTGCAAAGATAATCAAATGGTTTTTTTATCGCATCTGGAAAATAATATTCATTAGTCATTGTAAGTTTAGATTTACAGAAACAGTCACTATTATTGATGTAAACACAAGAAAAGTGTGGACTGTTGGGGGAATTTGGGAACTTAGTAGTGATACAAGACAAAGTGAGGGTCAGCAGCACAAAGTGGGAAGGTACCAATTCTCTGACACAAACAATTGAAGCAACTACTAATGGATACAAAGACTACAGTTAATTGGCAAATGAAGGGGTAGGATATTTATCAGGTGGTTACCTAGACAACCAGAACCTATAGACTGTCTGCTAGTGACTTTAGCGCTATAGGCTAATTAGTTAGCAGCATGCGTACAATGACAATGTGGACATGCTGCATATATGTATGGACACAAGTACTGGAGTTTAAGTTCAGTTACGTTCAAGTGTCAAATAAGAAGCCAACTTTGCAACAAGTAAGTTTGTGAAATTTCTTCCTTCCTCGACATTCTGCGATCACCTGTAAGTGGCATCGTTGCAAAGCGTTAAAGAGCATCAAAGAGCATCTCAGCCACAAAGTGCCAAACACCGTAAAGCTAAGCTGCTGTTTGCTGAGGTGCATATTGTGTAAGATGTCAACCCTCTGCTGCCTCAATAACTGCAAAGTTCTGAACTTCCTCTGGCAACAACATAAGCATAAAAACTATGCAGGTTCATAGCATGGGTTTCCATGGCCTGTAGGTTTAATGTATAGGTGGTCCTTTACTTCTGTCCATATAATTCTTATGGTGTTTCTCATTACCTTAATCTTAATCAAATTCAAATGTTACCTCTTTAAAACAAAACACACACCTCTGCCCACACACACACACACACACACACACACACACACAAACCCCCTTAATGTACATATTTGCCATTCCACCCACTTTCAACGCAGAGTTGCAGAGGGGACAGGAGTCTATCACAGTTGTCATGGGGTGGGAGGTGGGTAGATCTTGGAAGGTTGCCACTCTACCACAGGAATAACAGATGCAGACAGCCATTCTCACATTGAGGCCTACAACCAATTTAGAATCACTATTTAATTTCTCAAGCACTTCTCTGGATTGCAGGATAAAGCAGTTGTATACAAGAGAAGTCATGCAAGCATGGCTACAGCCATGTGGCAGGTTTGAAGCAGGAACCCTCTTTCTTTCTGATCTGACACGGTCACATAGTGCCACCTACACACAAATTTAACACAGGTTACATGTTTCCACCACTGAGTCATGTCTTTTGACAAGTGTATTGACTTAAACAGTCCTTGTCAAATTTGAAACTAGACCAGAGAAACTCAAATAGCTATACCTAATGAAATAAAGACCATCCCAAATATTTGTGGGGTATCAGTTGCATCAAAATGCCATTCAGATGTATCATGGGTAAAACTGATGTTTCTTCATTTTGTTTCTGGGAAACTGAATTGTTTGTGGAGGAATAATGTTGGTGGGGAGTATTAGAGATCAGACCTCCCGTATGTTTCATATAGGCAGCGTGCTCAGCCACTGAGTCATACCGCAGGCCAACAGAAGCATCTCTATATAGAAGCGCTGGAGATGTGGCAAGTACAGTATATCAGCTACATCTCCAGATAATAGAGTAACTGTTTCTTTTTTTTAATGGCATTTCACATCCTTCATGGGCTTTTGCCCAGTCTCTTTGTATATCACATGCTGCCCAAAGCTACACATGGAGGGACATTCAGCACACCATTCATGGAGGCAGCATGGAGAGATCAACCAATTAGGATGTGGGTGATAATCCTGAAAGGAATGGAGATGAAGGCAAGCAGAATGAGATATATGGGTGAGGTTTAAAGTTGGTAGTGTTTCAGCTTCTCTGGGCCCCACAGACAGAGGCCTCCCACTGTCCCCTGAGTGTGTGACTCCTTTGTGTCTCATCCATACCTAACATCAAGTGATTGCTGTGTTTCTTCTGGGCTTGAAAACATATTCACACTAAAGGAATTTGGTTCCATAGCTGGTGTTATTGTGTGGAGGGAAGGCCCCACATCTCTGAGAACAGCTGTGTGGAGATGGATGGAGTTAGGACCCATAACCTTGGAAATATTAGCACATGAAAGGTAGAAAGACTTCAGGAGGGCTGTTTTAGCCGCTCACAGGGGCCCCTCTATTTGCCTCCCCTTCGTTCACAAACAGAAACGCATATGACAGTGTTGTTACACGCTGCATGTTGGTCACTCAACATCCGCCACAGAGCCCAACTCCTCTAAGACACTTAGCTGAGTAATTTTGTCATAATTATGATTAATGCTCTGGCGGGTCACTGGCAGTGTTAAGGAAATTAACAGCACTCGGTGCCCCCCTTCACGCAATCAACAAGTCATTTACAAATCATTACTTGATTCGTGGAAATGTGCAACAGGTCATCTGATATATGAACAGCTTTGACTGTGCCTGTGTTTCCCTTGGGGAGCGTGAGCTCGGTGCACACAGTGCCTCAGGACAGTGGCCTGGTCTGGGCCAGGTTATAAGTAACAACAGAAAGGAGGAAGCAGGAGGGACACTTTGGTTGAGAGAGAACAGAAACCTCTCAGAGTGCTTCCAAAAGTTTTCCGTGGAGCTGTCATGGCCCAAGAGGTTTATAGCTGTTCTAGTATTTGTGGTCTTGATTTGTGTTTCTTGAATTGTTGAACTCCTGTTTTGATTTCTTTATTATTCTAATAGATTGTGAGTTTTGTTTAATGTGATATTACTAATGCTTTTGCTGTTTTTATTTCACAGTTATTGCAGTGATTAGTTTCAATCTTGCAGTCTGGCGTTTCAGTTCATGTCTTGATCTTTGTTCTGGGAATAGTTGCTATTTCCTCTTTGTTTCCTTGTCTGCTCTTGTATGGGTCTTGTCCCTGTTTAGTAGCTTGTTTGCTTTACTTTCCACCTCACTTTGAAGGTTGGATTTCTGTTGTGTCTTGTTCTGCTTTTACTTTCTGTTGTCCCTCCTTTGTAATTGTCATCCTCATCCTAACTGTCTTCAATATGTTCAGCTGTGCCTCTTCACCATTTCTCCTCTTGACTAATCAGCTCTCTGTGTATGTATACTTCTTTCTTTCCTCTTTCCTTTGTTTTACTTTCCCTGGTTTGTGCTATTTTCCTTGTTTCCTCATGCTTGTTTTGGGGTTTTTTGTTTGAGTTGCTTTTTTCTGTTTTAAATGCTTTATTTTTTATGAGCTGTGAAAGCTTGCGTTTGTTTAGGTCATTCAGCCTTCAGCTGCCTCCATTTGGCTCCTAACCTTATTGCTCAAAACTCTCTCACAGACTGAATACAGTTGGTATATTGTATTTGCTTCAGTAAAGGAAGATGGACAACATCTGGATGTCTAGTTTGATTAGAAAAGGGAAAGAATCAGTACTTAAGGGCATCCACTCAGAGAGATGATAAAGATTAGAGACAGCTCTTCATGCAAGATATGCAAATACACGCGCCATGATACATCTGCTCAGGGTGAAAGCTCACCTCAGTGAGATTGCCTCTGAAGAGTTTCTGTGATATTCTACCAACAGTGTCCTTGTCGTTTATAACCATTAGATAACTGGAGTCAGACACTCTCAAATGCAATATATTGTTTCAGAAACATGGGAATGGTATTAACTGAGCGCGTTATCTCACTCATTGAGGCTCCAAAGTCAACTTTTCCAAAGAAAGCCACAGCTTTAATAATACAATGAGATTTATTAGCTAAATGTAGTCTTGCCAACTTTCATACGCCCAAGAGCGTGTAATTACTATGAATTTTTTTATTTGGCTCTTTGGTATGCTGCTTGCCATAATAAGTAAGCAGTTGCATGAACATGTATCTTCAACCTTATAGCATTTCAGGGTGCCAAAGGATTTAAAGAGACAACCTATCAACTGCAAAAAAACAAAGATCAATCCCATATGATGGCCAAGTATCTGCCCTGCAGTAGCTGACCCCATGCTCAAGCTAATTAGGGAGTGGGTGAAACAGAAAAAGTCAAGTTCCCCTTTGGGAGAACAGAAGTGAATGCCCTCTCGTGAATATGGATACCAAGAACAACAAGCAAAGAAAAATAAAGGCCATGAGTTCAGCAGTCAATATTGTTTTATAAATAGATTTTTCTTCCTCTGTGAATTTTGCGGGTAACTTCTGGAATCCTTCAAAAGATTTGCAAATCAGAGAGCTTTTCCATGTACTGTAGAATAAGCAGATGTAAACACTTTCAGTGGAACAAAGTATGCGAGAGCACCAGATCTGTGTGCACTCGCATCCTCGCCCTGCCAATTCAAACAGTTCGTAAGTCTGATATTTCATTTTGCTCCAGGAGATTATTGTTGTGCAGCACAACTTTTCTCTTTCTTCTTCAGACCACAGTGACGAGGGAGTGTCTGCATTTTTGACCACCTAAAACGCTCCGCGGGGCAATTTCCACCGTCCCTTGAAATTTCGAGCGGTGACAAACTACAAAGCATTTTTAAACTGTTATGTGTAACTGCCAGCGTGGCTGAAGGTACGGATCTGAAGCAAAGTCAATGTCTTGAAGTAAAGCTAGGAAGTGACACACCCATGCACACGCAAAAATTAATAATTGGTTAACTTTTCCACCTTGCAGCTTTTATTAAAAACTAGTTTGGCTCAGGAGGGCAGCGTTCAGCGCGACCTTCTTGAAGTGGCTTTCTGTGACCCCCTTTGCCCTCTCATGCACACATTTACACTCATGCACGACAATATTTCATATTTTCATGCTCGGCTTTTCATGATGAATAACCACTAAGTGGAGTTTCATTGGCTCCACATCTGGGAACCTTTACAGCTAAGGATGGCGGGAACTTGCACTGCAAGTTAAATGAGCGCACACACTTAGCTCGTCCCTTGTTTCTGTGTCATTCCTTTCATTTCATGTAACAAATCTTTATTCATGTGTCAAGGTGTCGGTTTTTTGTCTGACATTGTGGTTGAAGTCAAAACCCCAATGGAGTTTTTGAAGGCCACGCTGAATATGACTTTCATATGTCTTCTCCTGTCTTCTACATTCCTCAACCTCTGAGAAAACGAAAGCAGCGCTCGCTGTGCGATTCATACCAAGGTGCTGAGAAGCCTTTTGATTTCTCCTAAATTTGTATTCTTTTTGAATATTGTGCAATTTTGTAAAACTCAGTTTTGCAACACTGGCTTTATTTCATGGTCACATGTCTTTTTTTAATCATTTAATCTTTTTCTTTTCTCTTTTTCACCTTTTTTCTTATGTGAACATTGCTGCGTAGGGACTTTTTATGTGCAAAATTGCAGTGAGTCATAGCTGATTATATCTGTGCCTTTCTCTTAGAAACAGTATTGAATATGTGAGACACTCTGGCACTGAAGGTCTCTGTGTGTGTTTATTTAGGCTGGGTGCCCAGCTGGCCTCAAGTACTAACATGGCACTAAGGAAGATCATTCATGTAAATCTTATAATTATCCCGATAATCATGCTGCTCTGTTCCACTTCGTCAAACTTCATGTGAGGATGTATTAGTGCTTTAACACAACTCATTTATTTCCCAAAAGCTTTTGTTTAATGACTATTTGCAGTAACCTCTTCAGATGCTCGTATTAACCATTCTGTTTATTAGAAACAACATGTTTTATATGAATCACCTGGCTTTACTAGATTTATGCGATACCCTCACACAATTTTTCCACCTACATTTTCCATTTCTGATTAAATAAAATCTAAAGTTAAACCATTCGCTGTTTGCAGTACTCCCTACCCCCATGGTTCCAGTCACAACACCTGCTTAGTTAAACCAGTGGGTGTTGGCAGCGGTCTCGTAGACACAATGAGTTATTAACTATTACAAACAACTGCTTTTCATTAAGGACAATTTCACAATTGAGCAGATTCCTGTGCAGCCTACGTAGATCAGTTAGTGATAATGTAGGCAGACAAGATGAGCAGGTAGTTAAATAATAATGACAGAAGGCAAATAATGTATGAGCTACTCGTCTTAGATTGCGGAACTGGCAGAGCCTTAGTAAATATGCTTAAATGATCCACTTTGTAATACAACGTCTCACACAAAGACTAGGATGGAAATCTCTGCTGTGTGACTAAAAACTTAAACACTAGATAAGCTCCCTTATCTTCAAAGTACTGCGAAGTTTCCACCTGCAGATCCCTGCAGTGAAACCAGTTAAGATAGCGATTACATCTGATTTACTTATATTCCAAACTGTAAGTTGAAATAAAGCTACTGCTGACTCATATTTTCTCACATTTAAACTGGATTTCAAAGAAAATCAGTAAACACAGTGAATTGGGTTGTTACCTGCATCTTGCATCCCTTTCTCTCTCCCTGATGTTTCTATTAGCACAACACTCACATTAGATATACTACCTCGCTCAGCCTTAAAGAAGGCCCCATGTGGGAAGTTAAAAGTTCACCCTTTTTAGCGCTAATGCTTTCCTAATAGTCGCTTGTTGAGTTAATAGTTAAATAGCTGGCAGGATCATTGTCCTTGCCTTTCATTTACCCTCATGAGTAAAGCCAAACACATGTTCTCTCATCAAAGCCTTACATTTAGCCTCTGACCTGCTGGTACTGTAAGACTGCAGCAGCTGTGTCGGCCCTGGTAGAGCTTGCTTTACATTTGATTATAAGAGTCACTCAAATGAAAAATGTGTATGTGTGCATCAGTGGCAATGAGACTTGTGACATGTACAGGAATCAAACACCCATAGTATTTCAAAGATTTCCTTTTTACTGACCAGATGTATACATGTTTGATAATAAAAAATTAAAAAAAACAACACTGGATGGCTCAGTTGTGAGAGTACAGTTCCTTCATTTAAATGTTTGGATTTAATATAAATGCATAAAAGAGTACAAAAATAAAACATTTGTATGAGATAAATTTTACATAGGAAGAGGAGATTGAAATGAGTAAAAGGGTGGAAGAAAAAATCAAACCAGTTAAATTCAGTTACACATTCAATGATCACAAAAGAGTAGAAACAGGACGATAAACCGTTTTAAAAAAAGAAAAGAAAAATACAGAATGTAGTGTTTAAAGTTAGTAATAATACATTTTTTTGCTAAAACATGAATACATCAGGTATAAAGTGCATTTCTATCTGCATGACAGTTGTAGGTAGTCAAATCTATATACATATATCCATTGCCAGTAATGGTAGTATTTGTTCTACTGCAGCCCTCTGTGTTACCAATTGTTTTTATTACTATTTTAATTACCTTTTTTGCACACCCATGTTTGGAAGTGGTATTCACATTGAGAGGCTATTTTGATCAGTGTCACAATTTCTTCTCACAATTTCTCGGTAACTGACACAATTTTATGATTCTGGTAAATCTCGTCTTATTGGCTGCTCATTAAAACACAGTTTGGAAACCAGATGTTGAGCTTTTACAAAGAACAACAAAAAAAAGAAGAAAGAAATAAGACGCAGGCGCATAATCAGCCACAGAACAGCTGTAGGAAATGCTGCAGCTCTCTCTGCATTAATTTCCATCACAAAAACATTGTATTGCTATTTTTATAGGGGTTTTCAGTTGGGGGGCAGCTGGCATTCACTTAAATTCCTTGGTGCCAATTAACTTAAACTGATTATTTATTTTAGAGGAGAACTTATACATCAATTTGTGTAATCTGAAATCTAACATGATCAGAATAAACTGATCCACAGACCACAAGACTGTGCTCCTCACAAATGGGATGCTCAATAAAGTTTGATATGGAGGAAACCTTCTAGCTAAGACACGTCATCCCTCTTTAAGCCCCTTCACGCTGGGTGGGGCCTTTGCTTTTTTCCTAAATAACGGAGAGGCCAAAGGAAAAATCTCCAAAAATAGCTCTTTACTTTTAAAGTCCATTAACAAAATAGTATTTACACTATGGTTAGGAAAGTATACACTCATAGATATAATAGCACTTTGCACTAATATTTTGTTAAATCTATAAGTGGTGAAATGAAGTGGTGAAGGATGCAGCAGTGCTAGGAGCATGGTGTTTATGGTGAAGACTTTGAAGCTAATCCATGCACAAGGCTGCAGCGTGTCAGCTAGAGTAAGTGCTGTACAATTTAACACATGATCTGGTATCATGTTACATATCTGCGATGATGTGGTCCAAATCCTCCGCGGTGGCTCGGGAGGATTTCTGCAGGCATTTTAGTTGCCCTGTTTGGTTTTCTTCATCCTGGAAGGGAAAAGCACATTTGTCATGAGAACAAGGTAGACACGGGAACTACAACGTCAGAATCATATGGCTTTTTGGTGCTGACTGTTCACACGGTCTATATATTTGACACTCTATATAATAGAGTGTCAAAACACAACAAAAGATAAATGCACAGTAACTTGTGAGTAGTAAACACCAAAAGTGGAAATTAATGAGCATTTAGTCCAGTGGCACAACTCACGGCTGATTTCAGTTCCAGGTTATCAAGTAAAAACAGCTGCTTCGTGTTTAGAAAGCCGAAATGTTTTTGACTTGTAATCATGAGCTAACCATCTTAGCAATAATAAATGTAATTTGATTTCTGCATTCACTTTCAGTTGGCCGGTCAATTAGTGGGCCATTCTGAAAATGTTATGTCTGAAGATGTAATTTTGCAGAGCACTGACGTGAAGCAGTCTCAGGGCGATGATGCCAAAGGATAAACAGGATATTAACAGCATAAGCACTTGGAACTCCAGTGGGTTCTTTAATTATATCTGCCACACTCGTCAGATACAAAAAGGCAATCATCATTTAGTTTACAAAAGTAACGCATGGCTTATAATTGTGTGCATTTCTACACATTACAAGCAGGTTTATGCCTCCTACTCTATGACTGCATGTGTAAGTGGAAACACATTAGATCTGACTGATTGTAAACAAGCAACATGCACTCTACATGCGCTATTTTGTTATGCAGAGGGCTGTTCACGCCTCATCAACCCGAGGGCTCCACAGTCATCCTTGAGACAGGCCGTCTGACTGCTAGACTGTGGGCGGATCTGTCAGTGTGTATTGAGTGTGTATGTCACAAGCTGGATTAAATGCCGTAGTGCGTTTAGTTTTCTTTACATGAAAAGACGGGAATCCACATGTGACATTCCAAAAACTCTTTTATCCGCCTCCATCGCACAGTGCAGGGTTTGTTTCGTTCTTTAAATAACAGACATGGCAACTTGATCCCTTCTATAAACTTTGTTGTACCAACATTTTTCAGAAAAGTGTCTGCTTCCTCAGGGAAGGAAGGAGACAGTGACTTTTAACGCCACCAGTCTCAGTATGAATTTAACTTGATTGTGCAATTCAGAGTTGCATAAGGTGACAACGAATCCCATCATATTACATTATTTTTACAAATTTAGAACATTATCTTTATCTTTACTCTCCAATGTAACGTTTAATGCACTAAATGTCCTAATCTCTAAACAGTATGCAAGTGTGCAGTGTATAGTGTAAATATATTAAACTGCATTTGCTAGACTGTTCCAGTATGAAGAGTGATGACCAGGAACAAACCTGTAATAGCACTTAAGAGCAGATTAAATGCACCCACACTTTGTATGTGAAAGTGGAAATGCTCTACTCCCACTTGGTCATGTACCAGCATGTTTTGACTTTGGGTTCCAATATAAATTGGGCAATTGAGAGCTTTTACTCCCACAATAGTCTATTGGTAAACATCCAAATGCGCATTTGCGCCTTTGGATTTGTAGATTCTTTGCTTTAAATTTCTATAGAGTGTAAGTGAGTATATCCCACTTGTGCCAACAGATTTGTTAAAGCCAGACGGGATTGTGTATTACAGAAAAATGACCCCATGACTAAAATCTGCTGGATTTGCTGATACTTACTTGTTGAGAGCGTTCTTCAGGTACTGCTGCAGCCACCGGATCTCAGGGTTCACGCACACCTCCTTGTTTGACTTCAGCTTGGCACTGATTAGAAAAAGGATAAGATGAGGATAAAAGCTTGAATTATGCATAATCATTAACAGTGGGTATCTTAACACACTGTTATCAAACTGACTGAATTAACACTGACTTGCTAGTTTGATACTTGCAGCGAACCTCTTAACAGTAGTGCCTTAATTTGTAAGTGATGCTGCTACAGAAATTAATATGCATTAATATTGATAAGATACTGACCCTTAAGGTACTTTAGTGTTAGGTCAAATTAGAATATATTGCAATGCGCAGGCTACTTTCTAAAGCCATGATAGTCCTGTGGTTATTTAAAGAATGGGCTACAACCATATCATATGTCTCCATGTGGGGGACCATGCCTCATTTGGCAACAGATCTTGTTTTAAGTAGCTTCAGACATGTTTTATGTCTCTTTAAGTAAACTTGTAAGATATGGCAATTTTATTTTTCCATGCTTCTGAAGTTCTAATACAACTGACCCTTTTTCACCGATGTTGCCACACACTTTCATGTATGGATTTGCACTGCACAAGCTGTGCCGACGAATGCGATCTCAACTAAAGGTTGTATGAACAGTATGAAGAGAAAATGCTGCGTGACAAGCAAATGAGAAGCAAACCCAGTTACAAAACCCACGATTATTGCTTCCTGGTTAAAAAACAAAACTGTATCCAATTTCCACCACCTTTTCACATTCGCTCATACTCAAACGGACCACTTCCTGTGGATGCGTCAGTGGGCCAGTTGCAAAAAGAACGACTTGTTTTCTGTGAATGAGCGAGCGAGTGACTGAGGGGCGTGTATGTACACATTCATGCATGATTCCTTTCTCTGGCTTGTCACCCTGCAGAGATTGATGGTGAGAAATGTCCGAACTAGGAGGAAACCTGTCTAACGTTTATATGGACCAGACAGAAAACGTGCTGCCTGGAGAAGTCAAAAACAACACTCACATCACTTGGAAGGGGCAGTTGGGTGTGTGGATGAACCTAAGTTCTCGGATGTAGTTTCGTGGGACGGTGTTGACTGTTGAACGGCAGTAGCATCTCTCCACCAGGCTGATGGGCTTTGCTGAGAAAGCAAAAGAGAAGTTGACTATAACAAAACTATTTTAAAGTAAAGCAAAATTTAAACAAAGCAGTAATTCAGATAAGATTAAATGAAATATCATTCCTGTATGAAATGACATACACTTATTGCAATATCACAAATTCCACCAGCAAATAAGATAAAAATACAGCAAGTCTTTAGCCTATCAAAGCACAAAGTAAGCATGCACCAGCCCTCTGATTATGAACAAATAAATAATATGCCCCCTGCAGTGAAGTATACAGAGTCTTTTGGATTTAAAGCGTTTGATTTTTATCCCTCCATTCTACTTGTTTATCTCTTTCCTTGCCGAGAAGCCTACAGTCAACACTGCCAAATAGGACTAACAAATGACACTGACAGATGAAAATTCCATATTTAAGCTTTACAAAATCCAGTTTCTGCTCATCCCACACAGCAAACAGAGAGACTGAGTACATTATTAGCGGGGGTTTTACACCCACAAACACTAAGCTCTTTCAAACATCATTGTGTACTGTGTGGTCCCTGCGTGATGGATGTGCGCAGTTTCCATTGGAGCCTCAGCTTTCAGGTTCCTACACTGAGATGGTCACAGTTGATTAATGTGGAAAAATAAAGATAATCTTTTTTCCCCGTTTCGTTACGTCTAAAAGCGGCGTTGGAAATAGATAAAGCAGTCGCGCCGATAGAAGTTAGTTTTAGCCCAAATACCGTTTATACACAGTTGTTTTACTTGTCAGTAAATTGTTTTAAAGCGACACTGGCAGACTGTAAGTCACAGATGGTGAAACCTGCCCCAGTGGATTAAACTATGCTAATTATTTTTTTACACCTGATTACCATGATAAAAGAGCGCAACACCTTCAAGTTGGGTGATTGATGTCGCCACGTAGGCTAGCTGAGGTTTGGCTTCTAGAGACTTCATTTGTGGCTAATTAAAAGAAAACAAAGGGAAGGACAAACACACGCTGATCACTGATCCAGCGGGGAAATTCCTATACGGCAAGAGCCACATGTGCAGCCTGCCGTGCTTTACGCACGGCGAAAAATGCACTCTCCCTTCTTCAAGGAAAAAAAGAAAGCATGAAAGATTTATGCATTTTAAAAAATGTAAATAAAAATTTAAATTCTCAGGTCCAATTTACGTTTTTTCCCCCTTTTTTTCCCACAGTATTTGCACTCCGAGTGCATGCAATTGGAATTTCTCATCTGATGTCGTGCTCAGATTTTTGGCAACTAATATTATACATACACACTGATTTACAGTAACTGTATTTAATGTAAAATAATTAGTAACAAAAAAAGTATTTAAAAAGAACTGCGGACGTACTGGACCCCGATAGAGTTGCAGAACTCTATCGGGATAATTATTTATAGAAATACTATAGACATCCAGGGTCGCAGCTTGTCTGGAGCCTATCCCTGCTGTCTGGATAGGCGGAAGAAATGATGGATGAATGGATGAATGAATGGACTACAGACAAGACAAGTCAACAGGTGGACAGCGTAAAAGCAAATATGTTGCTGATACTTCCCTCCAATACGCATCACAGCTGCAATACAGTCTAAACAAAATCTGAAGCAACATAAAACAGCAACCCCGAAAATGAATCCATACCTTGCGCTGGAGGTGCATATATCATCACCATGAGTACAGCCACGACCGCCAGTAGTTTCACATCCATTTTGCGTTAATGTCAAAGAGTTCCGAAACTGCTCAGAGTAAAGTCCAGAGGAGTTCTGACAGACGGGGCACCGGCGGAGTGTTAAATTAGGCACCACTGCGTCAAGCTACCATAAAGAAATGGTGTTTCCGGTCACCAAGGATCCGTTTTTTACTTTAACGGATATTTATGAAGTAATAAGGCGTCAAATTGTAACAAAAAAACACGTCATAGATGAGCCGTCGTTTTAATAGATCTGTGTTAAATGTTATATTAATTACTTTGTCGTGATTTTATTTTGTAGGAGATATTTATTATTTCCGGTGTTTTAGGAGGCTTTTCAGATACAGCCTATTAATGCACGATAGACCCCCAGGCGCGCGCAAGTGTGCACATGCCTCTGACGAAAGTGTTTAATGAAAGTGTTTTTTTTTTTCGTTTTTTTTTTTTACATGTCAGAAGATTTGGCAGTAAACTGATTGGTAGCTGTTCACTTATTTCCTAAAAAATACGGGTAGGATCCAAAGTGTACCTTCAAGCAATTGGCACGATTTCTTCTGCACTGTCCTTAAAGCTGCTGCTGAGAAGAAAGAGAAACATTTTTTTGTGCATGCTTTTTTCATGCTTCTTGGTTTTTCATGTTATAACTGGTCATCGCAGGGACTTTACTGACCCTACATAAATAAAAGTGGGAAGAATTTGCGTGACTATACACTAATGTTTCCAAAAGTAAAAAATGTGGTGTAGAAAGAGCATACAACACTTTTGGCCTTTTGGAGAATGTGTGGGTGTATACGCCTAGATCTGAGAAATTTATTCCTATTCACATGTTCATCAAATGATACCTTATACTAATGCGTTAACACCATAATTACCTTTTTAGATTGTTTAAGTTAAATACACACAACTGAACTCCATGCAATTCCACTAAGTAAATAGAAACTGCAGACAACCAAAGCTTATATTTACACAGACTGAGGTTGTGTTTTGAGACATTTTTTTCAGAATCTCAGAGCAACATGAATAATGTGACTAAGTGGTTGGTTTTGTATTTTCTATTCTTTCTTTTTTCAGTTATTGCAGACATATCCTCTCATCACACCAACTGTGGGAAAGCAAACCACCTGCTGACAGCACACTTTATCATGAAAATGAGCGAGGAATAGAAGATGGTTGTTCAAGGAGAATAACTTTGTTTTGCGCTTGTTTTAACTCTCTAGCCGGTATCGTAAGTAAAAAGGACAATTCCTCTGTTGTGTTGGCAAGATCTGCTTTATGACCAAAGTGTTTGTGACAATAAAGTCCTGACATAACCAATACTTACCCTTTTTGTAAACCTGTTTGTTCATAATTCTGAGACATTTTTGTTAGATTTGTTGCAGGCTGTCTGTGTTTTGGATCTCATGATGAATGAAGCCATGGATACCAGACGCACGGGAGGAGACGCACGGAGGGTAAAATTAGCTGACAGCTGAAAGGACATATTGACTTCTCTCACAGGCCACAAAGGCTAACTCCAAGAGTGCATGTTAGAAAGACAGAGTAGGCAAAAAGTAAAGAGCGTTGCACGAAGGCCATGATATTTCAGTAAGCGTCCTCTCAGCTTGGAGTGAAGAGTTTCAGATCAAAGTGCTCACCTCATCAACCTTGCTTGTTCTCACACAGGATGCCTGACATGTCGCTACAATCTACAGGTTATGCTCACTTCACTGCACTTTCCTGTGAGCCTGCACAAACAGCAAACGTGTGCAGCGGGGTTTGCGCAAGCACACAGGCAAATGGGAGTCATTTGTCTCAAGCACAAGTACATACACATGCTCTCACATCTACTCGGTCTATGCGCATAGTTCAGGCTGTCAGTGGGGGGCAACCTGTGACATGTCATGGGAGAGAAGTCAAAGCACATTCAAGTATTCAGACGTTTCTCAATAGTAAGCAAGATTTACTTTCTTGGCCAGAGGTGAATGGACTATAATAGTGTGGTTACATAAGCAGATTTGGCAGAACATCTGCCCAATTGTTTTGTTTTTTTCACATTATCTGGCTGTGTTTTCCCGAAATGAAACTTTTCTTTTTTTTCTCAGCATATGCAAATGTTTATAGAAACCCTTATTAGGGTACGTTTTCTAAAAATGAAACAGAAAAAAAGTCTCACATTTCTGGGGTCATTGATTCGCATGATTGTAAATGATAAATGGGCTGATAGTTATATAGGGTTTTTTTACTCTGAGCACTCAATGCACTTTTGTTTCTAAACTTGTCTAAAGCTCACACGTTTACACTCACAGGATGTTCAGGATGTTGCCCAAGGATTCTTCGATTTGCTCCAATCTGTCCTGACCTTCCAATTGGTGAACGCCGCGCTCTACCTCTGATGGCTATAGTGGTCGATAGTGGTTTGTATATAATGCACACACATGTCTACCTGCTATGTGTTATTCACACCTGTCCAGCATCCAGTAACTTTGAGTTGCAGCATAGTCTTCTGTAGCCCATCTGTCTGGTTTGGGAGGTCTCACTGTAGGGGTCCATCTGCTCTCTTCGTGAGTCGTATCTTACTGTACTCTCAAAGAATAAGGTAAGATGGAACAGTTAAGGTTTTTCTCTGAAGTTGTGAAGGCAGGTGTCCTCCAGAGTTTTTGTTTTTTTGAAGCCTTGAAAATGTCACATGTCTCATAAATGTCTAAATACAGTTTACATACTTATCCCTACTTCACATACATACACACTGTTTATTCCTCGCCTACTGTGCCGAATCTCCTGATCTCTAGTCTCATCAGCATAACACTTACAGAACAAATGTTTAAACATACTCGTTTAAAAGGGGTCTGTATGCTGTTGATGATAAGTAGGAAAAATGCAAGTCTGTCACATGCCACTAGATTGTTAAACATTCCTCTACCATTATTCACCTTTAAAAAGAGACCATGTGGTGCAAGGGGGCTGAAGTATGGATGGCTGAACGTATTATGGTGGGGTTGCCAGTTTCCATAGATCAGACTGGTTTGAGAACGTACAGGCAGCTAGCCCCAGTAGGGAATCCTCCAGTGGTCCATTGAGGCTCTGTGAGGCTGAGGGCCTGCTGGCTCAGCCTTTTGTCTGGTTTTCTCTATGTCCTCCAGAAAGTCACGAGCCCGGTGCCTCCTTACCACCATATGGACCACCTCAATGGGCTGTCGACAAAGTCTTTAGCAATAGATGTTGAATCAATGGGAAACAATGCTCTGGACAATGGCTTTATTACCACTGGTAAGATCTTCTAAAAGCGCAAAAAGAGAGGTTTTCTGCTTCATTTTATCCAAACTAATAAAAGATCCACTCAAATAAAATTGCACAATTTCACTATTTTCTTCTAAGCATAATCCTCATGTTTGTTCCATCTCTTCTTCACTGTGTAAAGAGCTTCCTCCCTTCGTCTGCTAATTAATTCTCTCTGTTTTCTTGCTTCAAATCGTAAACAATCAGTGTCGATATTTATCATTTATATCGTCATCCAAAATAGTTTGAGAACCGCACAAAATTCTAAGTGCGTCACAGTGCTGTCATGAACAAAACTACTTACATTTTTCTTTTTCGCAACAAACAAAACATGATTCTGCAGTACAAAAAAGAAATAAATGTAACTGTCGCCAAGACACCAGACATGACTTTCCTATTATTAAGTAACAATAGAATGGGTTTTGCATTGCTGAGATAGAGTAGATGTGTTTTTTTTCCCTCTAGAATAACAAAAGAAAAGCTCAATTGACATTAAATGGATGAAGTAAATGTCAGTTGTGCTAGTTTTTATAGTTTCAGCTGTGAATTTATGCCAGAAAAGGGCACATGAGCCACAGCTGGTGTGGAGCAACTTGGTGGTGGATCCATAGTTTGACACCTGGTGGTGTCCGGCCGCGAGAACAAAAATCCGTCAGCTGCTTGTGTGATGTTCCCCAGGAGGAGCAGAGAAACAGCTCAGGGACCCATTAGCGTTCAGGGTAACGCTGCCGGTTCTGCTTTTTTGAAGTCGAGAGTGATGATATATGGTTTCATGAGGTCACGGTTTTGTAAATTGAAGAAATGTGGCTTAATTCTTTTTCTCTTTAAGCAGGTTTTTTTGATGGGTCAAAGAGATTTGTGACTCACTCTCACAAAATGCGATAAAGATAAGTCACCAAAGTTTTAGCTTTTGTCTGACCTGTTAAAGAGATCAGTGTGTATTTTGTTCCTTTTATTGTAGTTTCTCAACTCTGCGTACGTTGGAGTCATTGAACTACAAACTTGTATATAGACTCATTTGTCCAGCTAACTGTTACTGTGTTGCAACTGTACATAGACACACATTAAATACCAGGGCAGTTACACAGACCCAGATACACTTTTTCTCACAATCGAAAGCTCCTGCAGTTTACTTTGTCACCAAAACTGAAAACCACAACACAAACAATATGCCCTGTGCTTCAGCCCCAGCCACATGTTTAATTCTTGACAAAGACACTGACACATGTTCCCTTATTTAGCCCCCTTGTTTTTCCCCCTTCATTTCTTTTTATCCTCTTTGGCTCCTTCATTAGTCAGTGTATCCTCACAAAGCTGATGTTTTTGGCTCGTCCTTAAACTTGATCCATTTCTGTGATAAAAATGGCTTAGAGGACACATGGAGTCAGTTAATATTTCATTATTCATCCATTCCTGTGTGTTATACAGCACAAGTGTTGCTGACTACACTGATTCTGTCTGTCATCAAGCAGCCATAGGTCTCCGTACTCTAAGGTTTCTGAGAGATGCTGAAAGAGTTGAATAAGTGTCAGAAAGAGCAAAAAGTCAGTCTAGCCTGATCTGTAAAGTAGTCTAGCATAGGCTGAAACTGAGTGAACACAAAGGTGGCTGCTTAACTACAATAAAAAGACCAAAGCATTGATCTAAAAATATGTGTGATGCATTGTCTTAAAGTAACACAAGATGCAGTTGTACTTGTTTGAGTTTTTGCAGCTTATATTTCATTACCACAGTTGTGTATGCCAAGCTATAAGTTTACAAATCACTGCTTTTCCCTTTATTACTGTTCATTCTGCAAAAAAGTAATCATGTTTATCCTAAATATGCAACAGCGCTACAATGCTAATCCTTGAAATGTCCAGGGCTGAAAAAGCATTCAGCTCCCTAAAGTTAGCAGATTTTTCATTCTACTCTGACAGTATGATCTAAAACTATCCACTTCCCCACGGCTCCCAGAGAGATGCTTTTACATGTTTGGACTTCATATCAGAAATTCATCAGGAGCTAATGAGAAGACTGAGAAACATGATATTGGCTGAACAAAGAAAACACAATTTTGTCTACCTGCCAAGCAAACCTGCACATCGTCCAGGCTGAAAATAATTACCTGTGGAACAACCTGCAGCCTCCAGTCTCCCGTGCATGATTTTAATTTGGTAAGTGCACTGGACATATCACATTTCCTGCACTACAATTATCGAGGAATCGTAGCATAGTTTTAAAGAAAGTACTTTCCCCCCTTTCCTTTCGCCACTTCTTCTTGGACAACCCCCCAAGGTACTTCTATTGTCAGTCCTCTGCTGAGCTGTAACACTGCAGCTGCTGTCTCTTTACTGCTTTTGCATGCACAGGTCACTATATAAAACACTTAAGCAGCATTTAAAGGGAGAGTTAAGGCTACAGCTGTCAGTCAAAACGACAGAGCAGCTTAACATAACTGTCACTTTTATGTGTTCTCTGTGTAACTTAGGAGGCTATAATAGTGAGCAGCCATGGAGCTCTGTGTTCTCGGGCTCGGGGCTGTAGCTGCAATCAAAAACCTATTAATCAGACTGAGGAAATGGAACCAGCAGAGAAGCGAAGACAGAGTATCTTGTCCTATTTCACATGGACAAATACGAGATATTGTTACATGTTATTCATCCTGCTTGGCGGCTTTGAAGTAATCCACCAGCCGGGAAATGGAAGGTGATTTTTCATGAAGGCATAAATGAACATGAAGGGGATTAGGTGTCCGCTTGCATGTGCATGGACATATAATCACATGGGTATAAATAAAAAGGCACAAAACGACACACGAATGTATGTAACAATATTAAAAATAGATTGTGTGCAATGTTAGGATGTAGACAGAGCCGTGGAGTTCTAAACGTTCCTGGATAATTGTGATTATGTGTGCGACGTGTTTGACATGCTGGTTGTTTGGCCTGAAGGTATTTGCCTCTGCTACTCTGGTATTCTTAATAGGCCGTGTGCCTCCTGTGGGCTCACTAACAGCAGCGTGCATACGTCACAAATGTTCTCTGAGTAGGTGGCAGATGAATACCGGATGCAAATGATAAGAATGGTAGAAAAGGTAACCGAGAAGCACGGTCAACAACAGGTAACAAGAGAGAGGAGCAGAGGAGGGGAACAGATGATGCAGAGGAAAGACAAAGTAACAAGAGGTGCAGGAGAAAAATGAGCAGCCAGCTGAAGCCCCGTTTTCCAGAGCTGGCTTTTATTAGTGAATGTTACCACGCTCTGTTCCTCATTAACTCACCACAGCGTGGAGGTGCAGCAGAGGAAGAGTGGACTCTTTCCTGCAGGTTAGGCAATGCAGACTGAGTCTAAATCCATCCTCGGGACATCTCTCCACAAAACTAAGGTTACCATAACTCAAAAACAGCTTCTGATCTGATTGGTATTTCCTCACTGGGATTCACACCCGTTACTTGTGTAAAATATGAAATGTGCTATCTTAATCAGTGAGGCAAAGCTAAAGGAATGACAAGTCCAGAAATCTTTATTTTTAGCTGCCTCTTGTCATCGGTGAGTGCTTTAGAGAAATTGTGCCATATAATTTTTAGGAATTTCAACCTTTTCAGCAACTATAGATGCACACGTTAATGCTGTACTTTATCTGTTATCATTTCTCTTTACAGCTAAACTCTTGGCCATGGCTGTCTGCGAGTGCTTTTGGTATAATACAATGCTTAGACAAAATTATACAATTGAACTGCATTTGTTAGGTCTGCATTTTACAGTACAGTTCTGATGTAATGTTTTGAAAATTACGTTCTAAGAAAGTCTAACGAGCTTCTAATGATGGAAAATCAGCATCCTGGCTGCTTTCCTGGGCTACTATTAGGCTAATATTACCCCACTGGGATTGAATTGTGACAGGTCTTAACCTGTATGGGAGTACAAGCATGAAGGAAGTATCGCCTACACACTCCACAGCACTCTGAACAAAACCCACTCTGCAGAGGGTATGCACAATATTTTCTTATGTGCTTTGACTTTAGTTTTCTATCTAATAAGCAACAAATGTCTAAGAAAATGAAAAATATGCAGGATTCTTGTTATCTGAGCTCAGTGTTTTACCAAATTACTTTGGATTTAGGGCTAAATCCAAAGTAATTTGGTAAAATACTGGTTAAGTGTGGTTATTTGGGCTATAAAGAAATTATACATGGCTTTGAATTAGACCATTATTAAGGTGCAAGGTGTCTAATTAGGGTATTGTGGTTGTTTACAGTCTAATAAATAATGTTATTTCTTGATGCAAATTATGGCTTTTTATGTTTTATTAGTGCACCATATAGTAAATACAAATTTCTGTATGTTTAAACAGGAATTTTAATGGGAACAGCAAATATCCCAGCTTATGTTTCTCTCTCTTATACCTGCTATGCAATTGTCGTGAGAATCCCTACTGTGAAAGCTTGTAGCGCCGCAAGAAGACTACAAGTGGAAATCACAAATATTTATATTCCAAAAATCTTGTCCATAAACTACAAATTCTGCATATTTATGAAGCTACATCATTTCAATCTCAAAATCTCCCACTTTCATTTTATGAGCATGAAAAACTCCAGATGTTTTGGAACCAAATAGATTATGTCATTATTTTATTTTTTCCGCAAGATATTCCAGTAAATGAAAGCAAAATGAAAGTGATTAATTTTTGTTTATTGTAGCCCAACATGCTATTGTCATGAAGTGGAAGGAAATCCAAAATCCTGCAAGCAGAAGACATCGAAGGGATGTCTTTAATAGGATTTACACATATATACTTAGAGTATGATCATTTTTTTTATGCATTTCCTAATGGACTTTTCAGAGTAGGTCAAAAATTTAGGTCAGGATTACTCAGCATCTTTTGTGTGAAAGTGCGGTAGCATATTCAGTTTTTTCTTCTTAATAATAAAAAATCATCACTATGATTTATCTAATGTAAGTGTTTTATCAGATAACATATGTCATATCTTCTAAAAAACAACAACAACAACAACCATAAAAACACAATTGCATAAGGAGGGCTGTCTTACAAAGCTGCAAAAGCATCACATACATGTAATCTGATTATGGGGTCTTTTAAGTAGGCACATCAGCTGTTACAAGTGCTCTTTTCGGGTTTCTCAACATGTGGTCTGAGCACCTCTGCAAGCCTGACTGTTGTTTTTTGCTTTCAAAAGTCATAAAGTGCTCGCCTGTTACACACATGCATTAAAGAATCGGTGTTCAGGCAGGTGTTGCTAAACACTGCGTATAACAGAAAACTTTCATTGGGAGTTAATTTGTTTCTGCAGCAGGAACAGCAACAGGATTACACACTCTGAAGATCCCTCACCACTCCTGAATGAAAACAAAAAAAGGCTATAGGGTGTCAGTGAAATAAGATGCCAGCACCATACAAAGGAACAAATGACAGATGAAAAATATAGTCCAATTTAAGCTTGTGACTTGCCAAACCCGCAGCGGGACGTCCCAAAAAGCTCTAACGTCTCTGTTGTTCCTCTCTAGGCTATTTTTTCACGGTGAGGGAAAAAAGACCAATATTGTGTGGTTTACATGGCTTAGCAGCTTGTTCACAAATATACCTCTTCTCTTCTCCCCCTTTCCTCTCTTTTCCTCATCCATCTTCTCTAAATTGTTCTGCAGCGACAATGACTTCACACTCCTGTAAAAGCCTTTTGACTGCACAGAACCGAGCGATGGTTTTTCTCATTGCACAAATAGTCCATCTGTTAAAAGGTCCACGCATTTGAGGACTATGTGAGCGTATGAAGTGGAACCAAGAGAGGCTTTTTTAAAATTCTAATCGAATTCACAACAATTATGCGAGTCTGGAATTAGAATTAGCTTACAACTGAGATAGACTTTCGTGTTTTTCTGCCCTCTTTGTGAAGTTACTTCTATTAGCGTGTTTTCCCGGTTTTGCTGTATGACAACTGCATAAACACAGAACGGTTCAATCATGTAGCACTGCCAAAGCTATTGTTAGCTGCACAAACTGATGGAAAAAAAAGAGAACAGAGCCGTTCCCACACAGATTTTAAGTATCTATTGTAGAGTATCTGTTTATGTCACAACATCCACTCTGTTTGTTTAAAAAACAATGAGAAAAGCCTTCGACGGAAACAAAAAATGTTTTGTCATTATGAGTTTTTATTTATTTAATATAAACTGATTTATATTTGTGTGCACAGAGGTTCCCAGTGGCTTTGTTTCTGTACCCTAACAAGTCTCTGTTAACCCCAGACTCTTCAGACAAAAGCAGCTTTGTGTCTGAGCGCTGTATGTGCAGTGAAAAGGTTTTCGGGAGGTGAATGTGAAATAAGGTTCTCCCCTTTCTTCTTTTTCGACTTGGTCTTTCACTTCCTTACTTTACAAATGTATGGGTGCCATTACCAGGGAATCAAGGCCATTCAGGAGGTGCACAGCGGTCCAAAAGCAGTGATAATCCACTGTTCAGATGTTGGCTGGCCGTTGAAATGCGAGCCCACTTTGACTGAAACTGTATGTCTTTCTTTCTGTGTGCTGCTGTGGCAGCTATTCAGCAGCTGTGGCTTTCCCTCGAATCCAATTAAAGAGGACACAGAGAATAAAAATACAGAGACCAATCAGAAGAGAAAGAAACCTCTGCTTAGCCTCCATCTCACACCACTTTAGAGAGCTTGTACTCTTTGGGGTTTTTTTGGTCATAACACTCAGTAATGATCATATAAGCATGAGCCACTTTTGCCTTTATTATGTGGCAATGACAGAGAGCAACATGACTTACAAACACACTCAGGTACAAAAGCTGAGACTTGGAGCTATATGGCTCTAATTCTGGGGGTTTTCTGCAAATCTTAACTGCGCTTTAAAAGCGTGGGCCAGCAAACATGTGAAGGGTTTACTACAAGGCACCCTGCTGTGAATATACATGCATTAAAATGTCTGCTTTCCAGACCTCCCTAGCAATCACAGCAGGCCTCAACATTTAAATAATAATTAGGAATGGGAGCAGCATTTGGTTTGTTTCAATGGACAAGCCAAACTTGCATCATTAACATGTGGCAATTTAAAAAATTGCAGGTTAGAATTTAGTACCTAAATACAACCCTCTGTGCTAAACTGTCTCCTTGATGCATGACTTCCTTTCTATATTTTACTGTGATCCTTTCAACCTGCTGCTTTTCCTCTCCTCGTGCTAAATCACTCTTATCAGAGGCTGGTTAGCAGGTCTGTGTCGTGCTGTGATTTTGATAAGAGATGTCTTCTTCCCAGGCCTCCAATAGACCACCATAAAGTGAGCCTTTATTGACTACCTGCTGTCTGTTGGCCTGGCCAGACCTGGGGACCCACAGGGGGCTTCTGGTTAGTAAGAAGCTATCTTAAACCTTATAAAAATCTGATAACATGAGAGGAAATTAAGGCTAGAGGAAGAGGGGGTAGAACCGACTTTTTTTCTGTCGAATTTTAACACATATAGTAGTTGTAAAAGGATTAAACAGAGATAAAAGAAGCTTTTGAACTGTGGTGCAGGCCTGTGACTCTATATGTGACCAAATGAAATAACACAGAGCTACATGGGTGAATGGTTAATTATCTGCTGTGTTTCTTAGCAAGTAGAGACTGGTTGTTAAATGGGATCTCTGGTGTTTGCAACACTGTAATGATTGAGTGTGTTAATTAAACCTGAAATTATAATGTGAACATTTGTGTTTGGGTAATCTCCTTGTACTCATTATTGCTAAGAGTCAAATGAGAAGACCTGCTATCCGTCAACTATGATCCTGCAGCCAGCAGCAAGTTGGCTTGACTAAAGGACTGGAAGCAGCAGAAAAGAGCAGCTCTGACTCTGTCCAAAAGTAACATAGTTCACCTTTATACACCTCGGTAGCTGCCTAATTTTATGTTTGTTTAATCATCTTCTTTCTTTTTTCTTTTGGCTTCTCCATTTAGAAATGGCCAAAGCAGATCATCTGTCTCCGTCTCACCCTATCGCTTGCATCCTCCTCTGTCACACCAATCCTCTGCATGTCCTCCTTCAATGCATCCATGAATTATCCATGTGGTCTTTCTCTTTTCCTCCTGCCTGACAGCTACAGATTCAACACCCTTTGTTTAATACATACACGATCCCGTCTCTGCATATATCCAAACCGCCCCAGCCGTTCCTCTCTGATTTTGGCTCCAACCTGAGCAACCTGAGCTGTTCCTCAGCCACATCTCCTTTTTGTTAGTGTCACAATCGCCAAAGCATACATCATAGCAGGGCTCACTACCACCTTGTAAACCTTTCCTTTCATTCACTTGCTGCTATCCTTCTGCCACACATCTCCCTTGACACTCATCTCCCCCCACTCCACCCCGTCTGCACTCTTTTCTTCACCTCGCTTGTGCAATGCCCGTCGTTTTGGATGGTTGATCCCAGGTATTTACGTCAGGTATCTACTCCTTTCACCTCTCATTTACACACAGGCTTCTGCTGACTTTCACTCATGACGCCACCTCTCCAGACTCTCTTTTACCGGATCTCTTTTCACACTGCAGGTCACAATGTTGTCTGTTTAAATCAGATAAAAAATTAAAAACAAACTTAATTTTGCTGGGGGCCATGGATCAGTAAATCCCTAGTTGACTGTTTCTACTTATTACAAAAAGCTTCTGGCTGTAGCTTTATATTTCTACAGATAAATTTTCATTTGGCTCTTGATGTGGAGCTATTACTTTATATTGTAAGTATACGGGACATACAATGGAGAATGGAGTCATAGTTCCATTCATAATCTTACCATAATTACCAAATCCCTCTTTCATCAGAATAGGCATAAAAATCATTTTGATAAAGGCATGACGGCTTCTTCTGTAAGAAATTAGGAAACTTCCTTTATTCTGGTTCCATGTTTGCGGTCGAGACTCTACTTGGCAGTTTCTGCTGTTCTGAAATATTAAGTGTCCCATCCATGCATTTCATTTCTAGGTTTTAAACTCTATTTCGATTGGCATGTCTGTCGGGCGTCTGCCACAGGGCTCTAGTATGATATGTTAGTGATACTCCCTGAGGGTAAATAGTTCATATTTGCGCAGCTGGACCAGGCTGCTTAGAAAGACATAGAAGACAACTAAACAATGTTAATTTAGACCCTATTAACGTTCTACTTCAGTTCGCGTTGAGGGAGATAGTTTCGACTCCTAACAAACACAGAGGGCAGCATTTGTTTCTTATTGAGGTGATCTTTCCTCCATGAAATCAGAATCTCCACGCTGGACTCGGCCACACATTTTTTTAGGATGAAAAAAAAAACAATGCTCGAACTTCAGTTTGTTCTTTCACGCTCAAATATTTGCCCACATGTCAAGCTGTGAGTGGTTAAGCATCTGAGGCAGGACTGTTTTTGTCTGCATGTGTTATGATATTGTGGAAGAGGTAATTATTTTTCCCTTTAATTGAATCTGTCTGTGGCTTAATGGAGTGATCCTGTTGGATTAGGCTGGTTTCCTGTCCCACCTTGTTCTCTCAGTTACATGCACTCCACTCAAGTGGTTAATGCTTATACTGTAAACGAGGTTCTTTAAGACAAATGCCATCAAAATGTAGCCTTCACACAGATAAAGATTGAGGCTGGAATCAGACATATAAACCTAGCTCATTGCTTAGTGATGCTGGTTAAATGGGCTCTGCAGGAGACCAAAACTTTGGTTTCTGTACATAAGTAACTATGTTCTTCTAGTGGTAGTTTAAACCAAACACTTGTGTCACCTAGATAGATGTGTGTGTATGCGTGTGTGTGTCTGTGTGTGTCTCAGGAACAAATGCTTGCTGTGAATTTATCTGTCTGGCTTTCGTTTAGGCTGTGGTCATGGATTCCTAAGGGAAGCATCCCAAACACAGGGTCAATTTGTGGAACAAATCTTCTGTTTTTCACCTAAAACAGAATTGTTTGTTTCTCTTTGCATGTGGCCTCCGCCAAGCGTGGGCGATGATCTACATCAAGAGTTCCAACTTAAAAAGGCAAAAAAGGGTGGAAACAGTTGCTCATCACATGAATAAACTAGGACACCATTAAAAAAAAAAGGTCCCTCTATCTGATTGCCTGTTTCCCACTTATCAGTGAAAAGTTGCTTTCTAGAAACAACAGCTGCAATTTGTACTGTGACGCATATTCAAAAGAAAATAAACATTTTGTCAAACACTAATTGCAATTATTATGCTCAACATAAAATGGGAACGCTCACAGACTCATTAATAAAGTATGCCGCAGTTTATGATGTGAAGCAGTGTGCTTGGCCAATCATTTCTAATCAAGCTCGCTCTGTTTGTGTTACGATGCTGATAAACTGCTTTTTGTCCTGAAAAAAAAAAAGCCAAGAAAAATTGACTGCATAAAAAAGGCTTTGCAATCATTTCTCGCTGTGTTTTTATTCTGCATGTGACAAATCAGTTAACACGTGTTTTTATAAGACAATCCATGACCTGTGCGTTAGTAAGCGCATGTCTGGCACATGTTGGAGTGTGTGTAAGGAAAGGAGGGGCTGTCTGCAAGCATCAATGCTGTAACTGTTAAAAAATAATGTCTGCATGTATGTTACTAAAGAGAATGAGTGAAACCCGTCATTTCTTTTGCTCTGTTTGCTTTCTTTTCCTCTTGTGCTTAAGTGATTATTTAAATGTGTAATGTTTGCTTTGCCATTTTAACTGCGTCAGCTATGGTGTATTATATTTTATTCTAACTTTAAGTAAGGAAGAAAGTACACCTCTTTTATGGCAGCGTTCAGTCAAGATGCCAAAGCTCAGAAGTGCTGACGGCAAACCTTCAGTTGTAATCCCACATCATGTTTGGATCAATCATTCATCTTTTTCAGCTGCCAGAGGCCAAAGTGTTAGAGGTGAGGACCGCAAGCATATATCGTTATTCGACCTTCATCAACCAAAGCGACCGTGAAATTTGGACAAGGTGCAGCATCGAGATAACTTGGCAGCTGCAAATTTTTTCCCAAAATGTGGTATGTGATATCGAATTAAACCTTCCATTTTCATTTAGGTCAACAGAAGCATCAGAGGAAAGTTATTGTATTTTTATTATAAAAGTATCCTATAAATCTTATGTTTATGCTGAAATTAAGGAGAATAGCGTTCTAGAAAAAAAGCTTTAACTGTTTTAAATAAGTTCAATTATAAAGCTAAGAATTATTACATATAAAAGTTGCTATGAGAACATTGTTGTCATGGTCCTTCAGTCCTCTCTGGCTGTCTGCTCCAGGTTTGCTTTCTTTGTCTGTCTCCTTTAGTTTTCTCTCTCTCCTCTCTTCTCTATCTGTGCTCGTTTGTTTGTGTCTGTGTTCATAGGCAGGTGGTTCCCACCTAAGGCCGAACGCAACTGCAATAATCAACCACCTGTTCCAGATGAGCTCATTCTGACTGTGTATTTCCTCTGCATAGATCCCTGGATTTCCCTCCGTGGTGTGTGGTGAACCAAAACCCCGAGTTTGAGAGAGAGAGAGAGTTTTACCTGTAAATATAGGATGAGTGGATTCCCTCCCTTGACCCCTTGGAGCATTATTCCCTTTTTGCATTGTGTCTGCAAATATATTTATTCACTGTAAATAAACAGTGAATCTTCCAATCTCCCCATTAACCTTGACAACTGTCACGTTAGTGTATCATTATACAAATAGTAATATGTGACTAAATAACACAATCCATGAGTACTTAGCTTATTTGTCTGGTTAATTGTGGCTAACTGTCAATGTGTTTTCTGAAATGTCAACTTCAATTCTTGTACTGAGAGAAAGTTTTGCACACCTGTAACAAATGCTGAAAAAGGTCATTATGATTTAATCAGTGATCTTCTAGATGCAGCTGTAATTTGGCACGTAAGGAGGATTTAAGAGTGCATGTGTTAAAGTTGACAAATTAAAGGAAAACCACTAAGTGCCTGCCAAAGCAGTTTCAGCGTGCAACGGTGCTTATACTACATGCCTTTTGAGCTCTACTTAAGGGATGGAATACCATCAAAAACAATTCTCTTATGTTTTACAGATACTGGAATCAATTGCACTGTCTGGCACATTGGTCCAACATCACTCTTTCATACAGGCTGCCAAAGCCACATCATCTAATTTGCACATTTTCCTAAACCTTTGGGTTACCCTTGAGTGAAAGGGGTGATTGTCATGTTGGTAAAGGACATTTCTATTATGATAGAAATATTTCATCACAGAAAAGGGGGATTGTCTAAAACACTTTGATGTGCAGTAAACCTTTTTTCTGAGGGGACAAGTGTACCCAAAACATACCAGCAAAATCCCTCCCCAAAGCAAAACAAAGCCATTGGATCATTTCCCTGCTGAGCTTGTGTGTAAGTGTTGTTTAGGTTGTCAAATTTGCTAATCCTCTGTACCTGTTGGCTTTTAAGTTTTTGTTTATTGCTCTTACATTTTAAAACTCAGGGCGTCAGGCTGGCTTTGCTGAATCGCACATCATCTGCCAACCATAACCCGATGAAGAGCAGAGGAAATATTAAAAGACATCAGGTGTTCATATCATTTGGAAAACTCACTTTTGAAAACAAGGAGATTTCTTTAAGGCAGGTGAAATTCAGAGGTGGTTAAACTGTTTTGTAAGCTCTGGGTGAAAGAGTAGCTTAAATTGTATTTTCCTTTTAACGGAAACTACTCTTACTTAAAACATTTCTCTTATAAAGATGCCATTTGACAACCTCCCGCTGTACCCTTAAAGCCGTGCTTCGGTGACCATTACAATACGTTCTGGGTTTCACTAACTCTCACTAACTTCTGATGTGCAGCCGGTTATTTTGTTTTGGAAGCAGGCCTGAAAAATGACAGAAATCCTGTAGTTCAGAAAAGAGAAACAAGGGTTACCCCTGGTGGGCATCCAAGCAGAAAATAATTAATGTAATTCCATCCACCTCTAGGAATTTACACCTTCCACTCTGGGATAACCAATTACAGAAACAATTACAGTCATCACTACTGAAGTTATTACAACAGAAACATGTTTCTTCATATTTATTTACATTTAGGGCATGCCAGGGTCTTGTGTTCGGTTGCTGTGTGTGGTTAAGTATAAACACAGACATCATGCATGACTTATTGCTTTGCTGAGTTTTTTCCATTTAACAAATGAGCCCTGCCTGAAAGGGACCCCGGGGATCTCTCACCTCATGCTCACCACTTCCAGTAACCCTGGAAATGAGAGCTTTACATTTTCACACTTTGCAGGCACTCATCATGAAATCCCTCTGACCTCACACTTAACCTTTCACCACTCAAACTGATCATTTCAGCTTCTACCCTAACCTTTCACTCAGACCCCCACAAGCATCCAACATTTTACCAATATGTTTAAGACACTGGCCCTTTCTATTAAGTAATGTTGCTATAGCAACTGGCCTGAGCAAAGATGACCCCCTGATGATGTCAGGGTCGCAAGGTGGTTTCCTTGCATTTACACGCATGTCTCACCTCACAGTGAGGGTTGAAATGGAGCCTTGACCCTGCTGACGGTGCTTCTGTGTGGTCGGACCGGGTCACAGGTTCAGCTCGAAGTTGCGAAAGGTCGGACACGAATGGCGTCGGTGTCAGTGTTATACATACTGGCACTGGAGTATACAGGCACTGGAAACTCCTCTATCATCATTAAATTCTGTTTTCAACATCAATTTTAGCTTCTAAGAGGTTTTTGGTGTTTATTGATTTAAAAACGAAATATTAAGTTCGCCTTGTTTTCTGTTATTTAATTCAAAGTCCATCTGTTCTCACTCGGAGCTCGTTAGTGCATCCCGTTATGGAATCAGACTAGCTGAGTACATTCTTCCTGTGTGTCCTCACACATGAGTCTGCTGTGATTTATGTACATGACAGGTGCTTAACAAATATACACTCAGGACGAGCTGTAGCCATCATTCCCATAAAGTCAAAGTCGTAGTCATAAACCTTTGCTCCCCTTTCATTTGGACAAAGTTTTTTGTGGATGCCAGAATAAACGAGTTCTACATTTCTGTCATTGAATATGCCTATTCTCATAACACCAAAGAGAGTTACTTTTCCTAAGCAATCATTTCAGTTCATGTTTTGGGAATTAAAAGTCTGGCCAACATCCACAGCACGCAGAGAGAATTGAGTTGAACTGCACCCCATTGGCCACATTATGTTTGACTAGTTTTTTCTGATATACTGATAAAGTTAAGAAATCTTTCTCATTATGATGCTTGACTCCAGACTTGCTACCTCACAAAATGTCATGTTTCTCTAGCGTGTACGCATATGTGTAAAAGTATAAGCATGCAAACTTTGGAGCAGCTGATGCAATCTTCTTGGGCTGTCCTTGATTGGGGCCTCCTCTCATTGGTACCATTGGGCAACCAGCTGTGGTTAGCAAAACGCAGCAGCATGGAAGCACTTAAAGCTAAGGGATGGCCCTCACCCTGACCGCCCCACGTACTTATGAAATACAGCCATGTGTAAGAGTGGCAGGGTGATGACTTTTCTTTTGATATTCAGTATGAGGGCAGTAGGCATGACTAATAACACGGTGTTTATAGTGTGTAGTATATAATTATATGATAAACATCACTCTGCTCTCTTAACCTGGATCTTGAACTTAATCTTCCAATTTATTAGCTGTCTTTAGACTGAGCTCACAACTGTAAAAGCAAACCACAGGATAGCACATGGAGCACAAGTTGTCTCTTTTTACTGCCTTCAGGACAAGAACACACCATTCAGTTTCTTCCAAAGTCATTTTATCTTCTGAAATCTCAAACTTTGGCACACAGGTATCCATCCAAATCCTTGATGATAAGTCAAACAGAAGCTGAACTTTCTCTTGGTTGGATTCCAGTTGCTCTTAAATGCAGAAATATGAAACTAATGCCGGTCTGTGTCTGTTAAAGTCAGTTAGTGGTCTTGACCCACACACAGGGGACAGACAAACTTGTATAAATAGTGTACTTCAGTATGAAGTAGTCATTTGTGTGGTGCATGCTAATTGGATGGATTTGTACTCACTGTATGTGTCCATTGTATCACTGTTTGCCTAAAAGACCTTTTTTTAAATATTTAATTTTATTTTGAGTTTTGTTTTATTTTGATGTTATACCTCAGAAAGGCTACAACCTGACAGGAGCCACAAATACAGGAAACAAATAATCAAAACTAAAATTCTTAACAAAACTTGGCATGGCATTGAAGCTGGTATATATATATTTTTTTTTTTAGATATATCATACAGTATCTTTAAGAACCTTCACCCCCATCCATTCCCTTAATCCTTCACATATGTACATATAAACATATTTATCTTTAAACCTAAACGCACATATTTTGGAAGGGGAAAGGAAGTTCTTCAATAACATTCATGCCTGTTTTCCCGGGATGTCAAACTTACTTTATATCATAGACCACATACAGTCCCCTTTGATCTCAAGTGGGCCAAACAAGTGTCACTGTAAAGATGTTTAACTACACATTCAACCCCATTTAATATATATATATGAAAGCAAATATTATAAAGAAAAATCTATCTTTAAAGAAATGCTGCTATGCTGCTCTAGTAAATGAAGGAAATCTGTCAGAATGAATAAATAAATGTGTAAAATTACTAGTAATTACAAACACGGGACAGTAATTCACATTAATAATAACAGTTTACTAACAAAACAAACTCTCTTTGGAGTAATTTGGGATTGAAAAAATTGAAATTTACACCAGATAGTGACAAAACAGGATTACTTTGGTGTAGTATGAATGACAATGAGGGAGGTCAGGCAAACCTGTGAATGCCATGAAAGTAAAAAGTCTGAAGTTGGTTCCCTCCATCCCATTTTCCAGAGCTGTCTTGTAGACTTGGCTGCCTTCTCTGCCATGATGAATCAGGCAGCTGTCTGTTACACAAACAACAGTTAAAAAGCTAAGCTGTCATTGGGGCATTAATAATGCTGAAACATTAGTTCAGTTATATCTCCAACACTGGTCTGGCTACAAATGATGATGGTGTACATGTACACAGCATGATGTACATTCAGTTATACATTTGATATTCAATACAGAGGAGTCTCTGTGTAACCATTACCTGCATATTTATCTTATTTAGTGACACAAGCTTTCGTGAAGCATGACCATAGTTTACACCTCCCAACTGGACCATACAGTAAGATGATTTTCAACTTGGATTCCAAGCCGACCCTCACTGTTTTCTTTGATGTGAACACAAAAATGCAGGTTAGCTCTCATGTTGCAGTATGATATAAAGCAGGATGAAAAATACTCCCATATTCACTGTCAGACTGTAAAGTCTATTACTCTCACGAGTGTCTTTAAGGTCGCTGACTTGAGCGTCTCTTCTCCGCATTGCTTCGTTCTCCTTTGATAACCGGCTTGTGATTTTTTAGGTTTCCGTCTCCAAGGACCTCCTCGGATAATTTTTACAGCCAGTCCAGATTGCCGTGAAAGCTTTTCTTCTACTCCTGATTTGAAACAAGGAATAAATAAAGAGCAGATTTTTATGACTAAGTTTTGGATGTCAACAAAGAAACAGCAGACTATGTCATGAGATTTTTTTTCCTGTTTTCAATGAAACACTGCACCATCTCAGATTTTATCGTGGTGGAGAGGATACTATATGGCTATAATGTATGTTTTGAAGGGAGAATATTGTGGGTTTTAAAGAATCTTTTATTCATATATTTAAATCATTTTAGATCTATTGCTTTCTCTTGGATTTGCTGAAGAAGACACGTCTAGCAAAGCCAGCAGGAGATGACCGGGGCATGTGAGAGGCTGCCATCAGTTTGAAGGGACCAGCGAGCCTGTGTTTTTGCTGCAACCTTTTGGTTACAGGGCAAATACCTCATCTTTAAAGACTTTGTGCTGAAACCGCAGAATAACTGCTCGTGGGACAGAAATGCTGATTCTAAAAGCAAAAATTAAAGAAGCAATATCAGAGCTCCTCAGTACCAAAGCCAAACTCTGGATTGCTAACAGTTCTCATCTCTGGTTATTATCAGTGTGTTAATCTAATGCTGTGCATATATGTGTATGTGTGTGTACTGCATTCCAATCTCTACTACAAGATGTGTTATGACACTTACTCCCTGTAACAGCTCAAGATGATGGCTTGGTATAACATCAGACTAGACTGACGGGTGTGTGTGTGTGTGTGTGTG
>NW_024582657.1:17689-101716 GCF_018398535.1 Haplochromis burtoni | reverse complement strand
GGGGGAACTTTGCCATTCTATCATTGACTGAAAGGAAATTCTTCACCTAGCTTGACAGCCCATCTGATATCACCTGTCAGCGAAAAAAGTTACCTTGTTTCTATTAATTAGGCCTTTTTGTGGGATGAAAAACAGGCAGACTAAATGACTTAAAGAAAGACAAGTTATGAGCAGGATAATGGGCAAATAAGAAAGCACTGTTTTAGCTCACTGTGATATGTTGTAAAGTGAGGACAGTTATCAATAAACACAAATCATCAGAACAAGAGCTGCTAATCTCTAAAAGTCATATGCTCATACAAACCCAATTCCAAAAAAGCCAGGATGCTGTGTAAAATGTAAATAAAAACAGAATGCAATGATTTTTAATTTCATATATCTTCCAGAGTTCACTGCGCCATCCACAGATGCAGATTAAAGCTCTGTCGTACAAAGATGAAGCCATATGTGAACATGATCTAGAAACCCTGCCTGGGCCAAAACTCATTTAATATGGACTGAGCCAAAGTAGAAAACCTTTCTGTGGTCAGAAGAATCGAACATGAAATAATGGAAAATCTAGACACTGTACCAAAAGAGGAGAGGCACCACCCAGCTGGTTATCAGTACTCAGTTCAGTCAGTCTGAATCACTGATGGTATGAGACTACGTTAGTGCCTATGGAATTGGCAGCTTGCACATCTGGAAAGGTATAAACATGATGATACTAAACCCACATGCTGCATCTATTACTGCAAGAAATGGCATGGCTTCATAGAAGAAGAGTCTGGGTGCTGAACTGGCGTGCCTGCACTCCTGACCTTACATCAAATGAAAACATTTAAAACATCATGAAACAAAAAATATGAGAAAGAAGATAGAGAATTGTTTAGCAGCTAAAATCTCATATCAAACAAGCATGTGACAACATTCCTCTCTCTAAGGTCCAGCAACTCGCTTCTGTCAGTCTGCCCCAGGGCAGCTGTGGCTACAACCGTAGCTTGCCTCCACCAGTGTGTGAATGTGAGAGTGAATGAATAGTGGCATTGTAAAGCACTTTGGGTGCCTTGAAAAGCACTATATAAATCCAATCCATTATTATTATTACAAACACACAGTGGTACACATGGTTCTGTCCCACCTTTTGTTTTTGGGATGTGTTGCTGCTATCAATTTCAAAATGAGCTCATATTTTTCCTCCAATGGTACGCTTTCTCGAGTCAAACATCTGATGTGTGTTCTGTCTTTGATTGCAAATAAAATACAGGTTTATGAGATTTGCTTATCATTGAAGCCTTTTCAGAATTGGGATTGTACTTCAGAAGAAGTGAATCTGTTTAAATTAAAACCTTAACACATTAGCTTAACATTAGCTTTGAAGGAGAAAGATTGGGGTTAAGTATTTATGTAACAGCGCATTTATCCAGCTGTGCTCAGACTGAGAAGCCAACGATGAACTCTCACTATATGCACAATTCACTGGTATGTGAGAATTTGTACTACAAAGCAAGTTCAACATACCAATGATGTTTTTTCAGTAATGTGGCTTTGCTGAGCCTAATATCAGCATCAACCCTAATCAGTCACACAAACGTGGTTATGAACTCCATAAGTCAGCGCAGGTTTTGTGAATCTATCCGAGCTCGATAACATGAAAGGGACAAGATGGCACCAGAGGACCAAACATGGACAAGTTTAGAGTAACATACAATATTTCTCAAAAGAGAGCATCTATGAAAGAAATATGAGGAATTTGAAAATATATGAGGGGCTGAAAGCAATACTGCTGCTGCAGCCAAGGCTAAGAAGAAAAGTTGGCAAAAGAAATGTTAAATGTGTAAGTTAATGGGCTTATCAATCAGTGACTCCTGAAGGTAGATCTCAATTACAAACATGTATTTACATTAGCTTAATTCTTAGATTACATGTACCGTTATCCTGGGGTGTGTAAGACCAAATGCTGGTCAAACGAAGCACAAATAAGAAAAATATTTTAACCAGTAAGCAGGCTTACCTTCAAACATTGGAGCTTTAATGCTGCTAGAAAAATGCTGATAGAATGATGAAATGTTTTTGCCAGCCGGGGAAATAAAT
Source organism: Haplochromis burtoni (assembly GCF_018398535.1). Lineage (NCBI taxonomy): Eukaryota > Metazoa > Chordata > Actinopteri > Cichliformes > Cichlidae > Haplochromis > Haplochromis burtoni. The sequence continues at coordinate 99,643 of NW_024582657.1, read as the reverse complement.
GAAGCCAGGAATAAAGCTCACGTCTTTGAGAATCTTTATCTCACTAATACTCATCAGGGAAAGCTAGACTTTCTCCAAAAACTACAGACTCCCTCATGATAGACCTATACAGAGCAGCCCTGAGTTCCACACGTGGCTCATCAGAGAGTTTAATGATCTTCTAGGCAAGGGGACACTATTTTCCAGATAACTGGTTGGCTGGTCTATAGGCTGTGTTTTTACACACTCTAATAACTAATGTTAAAACTCAACCTATCCCTGAGCTGGTTAGGGCTGTAGCACAAATAGCAACTGTAATATATCTCACTAAGAAGTGAGCCTTCGTAGCACTGAAACCTCAGCCCATATCTCACCATACAGGCCACTAGTATGATGTGGCTTGAGTAAGAAATGCTTTTGCTCTCAGTTGTTTTCAATTAAATTTTCTAGGAGAGAGACCAAAAAAGAGTTAAGATGACAATCGATATTGGACTCAAGCTAAAATTAATTTCATCCATCGGGATGTAGAATTTAGCTTTTTTGTGGGCAGCACTGTACAGCACACAAACGCTACAATGCCTTCTTTAAAAAGTGGTTCATCTGACCAAATCAAAGTGCAAACACCGTTTTACGGTTCCCGAAACTTTCCATATTTTTTTGATTGTTTCACAACCACATATTTTTCTGATGTTTCCCATGTCTGTACTTCATCTTTCTGATTAATGCTGTTGACCTTTAGGTATAATTAGAAATGTATTTTTAGAAGAGCTTAAAAATGACTTTTTCCTGCTCAGTGTCATCATGTAAATATCTCCCTCAGTTCATGGATCTGATGGACAATGACCATACAGGTCATTCAGGGCTGCAGTGTACCAGTACCTCTCAACCACTAGGGGACTCCGTGCATTTGTAAATGAAGTCATTGGGATCCATGAAAGCAGAGATTAATCCCTCTGTGTGGTTTAATACTAAGATTCGATACAGCTATGTTTATATATTCATATTCTATCATGTATCACAGTGGAATTAATTCAGTCAATCCTCACAGCTTAACCTTTGGATAAAATAGCATGTCAGAGATAAAGTGGATAATGGAGATATTGTCTGAGCAAACCATTAGAACAGGCCAATAAAGTTGCTGGTTTAATTAGGATTAGAGCTGTTTTCACTGGTTCAGAAAGGCACCAGACAACTATTCCAGACTGAGAGTAGCTAGATGGGGGAATGTGGTTGAAAAAAGGTACAATTAATCTCAAGTCTCACTGCCATAGGCTGGAGAGAATGGTGTGAAGCAGAGATGATGAGAATGGTGAGGATGCATAAAGCAGAGATGATTACAGAGTGAGAGAACGTGAGAACGTGAAGTCTGAACAGAAGCTCAGTTGGTCAAACTGAGCCATGTTAAAAGAGGACATGTGTCCATATAGCTGCACGGGCCAAATGAAACTATGAGACTGTATTTATATTGTAACACTAGATTTACAATCTCAGATGGCGATCACTCAATTCTTTAAACTGTTCCACCCTCTGGCATATCCAAATGACTGCCATGTAACTCATGATGTACAGTAAATGTCTGCAGGGATCCCCAAACACTACACAGTGACTGATGACCATAAATTATGTAGTTATAAGGCTGTTTATATGTCATCATAAGAGTCAAATAAACATGCACACACTGCCCATTGTGGCCATGATGGCACTTAACAGCACACATTCCTCCTCCCTCAAGCGTGTGTAGTTCATGTGCAAAAATGCACTGCAGTCTAAACATGCATGTTGTTTAAACAAGATTTTCTCTACCCCCCTTTTTTCTTTCATCAACACAATTGCATTAAATGTGTGGTTAAACTGTTGTGTTTGTTTAATGTCATTGTGCGTGCCGATGCGAGTGACACAAAAGACACTTTGAAATCCGATTTGAGAGGTCATAGTGTTTGGCTACAGTCGCACAATAGCACAGACTATGGACAAAATTGGTTTCTGTGATCCAAAAGTATTAGAGACCCCAGAGGAGAAGCATCCAGACCACAGACGATTTAGAGTTACGTAAAGTATGGCCGTTCTAAAAAGAGAAGTCACTGCTGAAATGCTTTTCCCCCAGACCAGCAGGGGGCGTCTTCTCTGGTTTCAAAATGAAATCGCAAAGAAAAGAAGCCAATAAGAGAACCTAATCATTCTTGTGATTTATTGCCTCAATAAACACTTTCCCAGTCAGCTTAAAGTCTCAGTCATTCTTTACAAGTCTTATTTAACAGCGCACAATTGCTATTTTGTGAAATATGGTCTTATTTAGAGCAAAATAAATGAAAAGGCTAGAAAGCTGCTACTGTGTGAGTTTGTAGTGTTCACAGTTTCCCACTCCTCATTTCCAGTTTAGAAAAAATTAGATGGTGACCGTCAAATCATTTCACCCATGGTTTCAAAGCAGAAACAGACAAACCAGTGGGTGACATCATGGTGATGACATATCTGAGGGTTATGGTCAGTGAAAACCTCAAATAATCAAATGCATTTTGGATCCTTTCATGCAGGATTTCTAAAGTCGATCTGCATACAATGTGAATATACAAAAAAAAAATCTGTCTTTAGCTATAGAGACTCTATGCAGTGCTTTGAACATCATTGCATGCTGATGTGTTCATATCAACAATGTGGACATGCTGATGTTGCATAGGTAACCTATGATATTTGCTATTTCCTATGTTTTCCATCTTAGTTTAGCCTGTTAGGATCCTTATATTATAGTACCACGCAAAAATGCATCATTATGCGTCTGCACTGTTTGGTCACAATCCAAGTTTGTGGCAAAGGGAAACTCGCCCGAGGATCTTGCTGTACTTCCTTCAGACAGGGGACATGACTGTGTGTCCTAAAAGTTACAATGACATATAAACAAATGTCAATGAAATTTTTGTTCGTAGCACACATGAAAAAATCACTGGATCTTATCCAGTGTTTGTAAAAACTATCACAGACATTTTCAGTCACACAAGACATGAACAATCTGAATGATGTTGCTTTCCCTTCTCTTCTCCCCTTTGGTTTTCTCTCTCTCCCTCTCTTTCTTTCATTCTTTCTCCCTGTCCTATCCCCCAGTCATGTCTGTCCCGTTTGTAGCGAACTGAAAATAAAATAAATTCATAATTATAATAAAGGTCAATCAAATGGACCAATATGGCAAGGCCATGATGATCCACTTGGTAAAATAAATCCGCTTGGCATCTTTCTTGGCCTTAAGACAACAATTCTGATGGCAAAGATCCAAACGGGACACAAAAAAAAAAAAAAAAAAAAAAAAAAACAACAAATATACAGTTGGATTTGTTGTTACACATTTAGTATCTGTTGTTTTTGCCACACAGTTCATCCACACTCACTCAATGCCATAAATGCCACAAATATCCGGAAACAAGTTGAACTGGTACAAAAACACAAAAGTGTCTTTGTTGTAGATTAAGAAGATTTATGCAGCTTACTTTGGCCCTGACAGGAGTCAGTGTGGGTATGCCTGTGTGAACTCTGCAAATCTGACTTGCTTGTTCCAGTAGGCCTCTGCTGTGCCTGAACAAGCTTACACCTCATTGAAACCTGCGTCACCTGATTATGTGAGCTACATTTGAATGTATGTCAAAAGGTATCTGTTTGTTTTTATACCATTGTAGCCACTCTTCACTAAGTGCAGCGAGCCAATCGGGCATGCACTGCACTGCATACTAAGTGCAGTTTGTTTATAATATGTGCAAACCCATAAAAAATGTCCTTTTCTTTACTGACGCAAGCCGCTGTATATTTCATCAGTGCTCACTCTGCTGAGACAAAACAGATCCACTGGGTGCCAAAATGATGGCTGTATGTTGAAGTGTGGGTTTGAAAAAAAGATGGTGTTTGTTTGAAGTCTTTCAGATGGTTTGGTTGCACTGAATCACCAACAACCTCACAATAAGGTGAAATCAGATGAAAGAAAACATGTTATAAAGAGAGGAGAAGAAATTATTTGGGTGAAAAGCAAGGTCAGTGATCTTCTCTGCATTCCAGCTAATAAAATAAATACCTTTGGATCAGGTACTAGAAGGGTTTTTAATGGATTTAATTTTTAACCAGCTTTAATGACAAATGTAAAATGGTCAGCAAGTTACCTTGAGCTCAATAATTTCTCCTTGACGTGTGTGTGTGTGTGTGTGTGTGGTGTGTGTGTGTGTGTGTGTGTGTGTGTGTGTGTGTGTGTGTGTGTGTGTGTGTGTGTGTGGGTTAGCAGTTACTGCAGCAACAGGGGCATTCAGTCACAAACCTTCATGAGGTAACAGGCTCCACATCATGGAAGTGCTGCATTGCTCTGTTTTAGCTTTTCTACCATCTGTTCATCTAGCCAGGATTCAACTACGCATCTAGAATGCTACTTTTATAACGATCAGGCACTGGGAAAAAATATATATATTTTACAAAGGTGAAATTTTTGAGGTCATGGGGAGCTTAGAGAGAATATGCTGGATTGTAGTCGAGTGCACCTGCAGGCTCCTTGGCATTTCTACATCCACAGGTAAGACATAAATATGAAAAGAAGCAGAGAAAAGCAAAAGATTTCATTTAGCGTCATGTGTGTCTCTTCTTGTTTTAGTATGAGCCAGATTCTTTGGGTGCACCTATAGAGCTTTCAAAAAATCTTAAAACATCTCGTCAGGGGAAGAGGCACCCATCATGTCTTTAAAAACAATGTTAAAAGGTCAGACTGTGACATAGTCTTGATCTCCAAGAGCACTAAACCCTGTCTTGGCTGATATATAGAGCATATACTTGATTTACATTACTGTCCCTCCTTTTCTGTTTTCCTCAGACACACAGGGACAGATTGTACAAAGCTCTCTTTGCCTCAGTAAATCATCATAAAAGCTGTCTGCTTGTTGCTTCCTTCAGAAAAATATGGGACCCCCCCCCCCCCCACTTAAATTCAAACATCTGCAGACACTGAATATTTATTGAGAAGCATGTGCCACAAATGACACAAACAGTCTCTGTGTCCAGCTGGGTTATTGGGATTATGTGATCACAAGCTGTTGTGCATTCGCGCCTACATGAGCTTTCTGTGCATTATTTTTATGTGTGCGTGTGTGTATCAGTCTATTTTTGGTAAATGTCCATGTGTGTGTGCCTCTGGCTGGCAGTCTGCTGTGAGTTCACATGTCTGGGTTGGCCTGTTGGTGTCTGTGTGTGTTCCACATGCTCTCAGTACATGCAGGGAGCAGCTCTGTTAATATCCAGCTGCTCTATATGCAGCTTTAAATCCTTGCATACTCTCCAAACTACTAGAAACCATTTAGCCACATTACCCGAGTTTCCCTCTGCTGCAGATTGTATCACTGAATCTCTTGATTTCTGGTAAGCAGGCCAGAGAAAGTGCTTCCATGTGTTTGGCAGCAATCCCCATTTAACCGGGCTTATCTCACAAGAGAATGACTGGTTAATAAAATGCACTTTTGTTTAAAATTTTAAAAATGTTGCTGTCATGTCATTTCTTATCTTGTGTCACACCAGGACAGTAGTGCCCTTTCATGTAGCAAGAAAGGTATTTTATTGTTGTCAGCACACAGCTTGGGAGAACTTCCTGTTAAAGGAACACTGAATGGTGCTGGTTGGTGGATTGTGTTACATCTGGACAGAGTCAAGCCAGCTGTTTACCCATGCTTCCAGCATTTTTGCTAAACTAACCAACTGCTGGCATTAGTTTGACATTTACCATATAGAAGTGTAGTTAAGTCACAGTTAGCATTATCTGCTGAAGAGATTTACTATCTTGATGCTAAAGCACAGATCTCATGGATTGATGGTGTTTTATGGCATTAGCCATGACTGTGACTGTGTGATATGTCCACTCAAGTAAAATTACCTACTGACATTGGTATGGCAATTGCAAGCATGAGTAAGTTATTACCAAAGTTTCATGACCATGACAGGAACAATTGCAATAATTGCTTAAATTAAGCATCTTTAAATACCTTTAATGTACATCACTAGGTCAGTACCACCATTCCTGTGGTATGTAAATGTGACTTTAAGTTGCATTCCTTGTGCTACAGACAGTTGCCCTTTTCTTGAGGAAAACATTCAGTCGGCTTTAAATTACTGTGGCTGACAGAACACTATAGAGACAACTTTTAAAGCAAAATATGAAAGACATGGTAAAAAAATAAATCCAAAGAACACTGAAAACGCCACACAAGAGTGTTTAATCCCAGTGAAAGTACTGAGAGCATTTACAGAAGGTAACCTTCGGCTGCATTCCAGCATCCAGCACAGAAAAATTCATGAACTTACTCTGACATCTGGTGGACAGAATCTGTTCACCAACAAATCCATGAATTAAGCTGAATTATTGTCCCGTGTCTTTTTCAGTGTTGTGTGCTGTGGGAGTTGAAACACTACATCAGGGAGAATTCAACAGCCTTGGCATCTATCTAATGTAAGCGCTTACTTTTTGAGTCTACTTCTTGACTTACTGATGGGATTTACAAGCACTCCTGACTCTGGTGGCATTCTTGAGTTACAAATACACAGCCTGGTTTTGAAAGCTGGCAAAGCTAAAGACCCAAGGGCTTCAAGAAGATGGTTTAGAAAAACACTGCACATGCTTTTATAGTCTCTGATAAATAAACACACTTGAGAGGAGCTGTTGGGAAGGACTCAGAAAGTTGAAGCAGGGTGCAGAGGGCAGAACAGAGGACATCTTCTGATTCTTATTATTATCTCTGTAGTACAGAGACAAATTCCCACAGAGACAACGGAAAACATCTCTCCAAGGACACTAGAAACGAATGACTGTTTATTCAATCACTACACATAAAGTTAGTGCAGATGGATGCTGTCCTCACACACAGTAACACACAACACACCAATTACACTTAAAAGAGGTTAGTGTGTAATACTGGTTAGTCTGGGTGCATTTTTCTCTATTGCTGGATTAGATAATTGTAAACTAAATACAAGAAAATTGCAGTTGTCACAAACGTTTTCTTTACCATATGTAGGGTAGTATCTTGAGGACTTGCAGCTGCTTTTTTTTAGTGTAGAAATTACTGAGTATATCATCATTGTCCAATTTCTTCCCCCAGAGTCTCATTTATTGGGATCATGATTCTTGAACTAGCCTATTTCCTGGATTCTCTCCTGTCCATGTGTCTGCCGTGAGTACACAACCCTCATGGCTACTGTAGCAAAGATAACTCACAATTCTTTGAGGTTTTCAAACTTTGAACTTTGCAGTCTAAACTGTAATAATGTAAAGTAATCCTGACTTTTTTCTTGCCTTCTTGCCTGATATCTCTACAGCTGCCCTCCAGACTGGAAGTTGTTTTTACTGTGGGGGAAGATGGCTCGCATTGGAGGCTTTCATAAGTTCCTATACTACTCCATCATGTCAGTGGTCTGTTTCCTGCACCCTGTGCTGGTGTGGCATGCAATCATCCCAGGTAAAACAACACCAGCAAGTTCAATACTTCACATTACTGTTTCCTGTTGCTGTGGCATTTCAGCAGCAGATGCTCCTATCATGAAAACCATAAAAAGCATAGATGTAGCATAGAAAATTAATGGTGACATTATTATTCTAACTTCAGGAACAATGCTTCTGGTGACAGCCTTTTTCAACTTCATACTGAGCAAGAAAACAAAGACCAAACCTCCCAAAAGCCCGCAGGAGAGCTTCAGCAACCAAGGCCCAACTGCTGTCTTTGTGACAGAAAGCACGGGCTCAGACGGCACCTTCTCATTCTTCCATATGGTGACAGGCAGGAGAGGGCAGGGGCTGGCACCAACAAGCAGAGACAACTGCCTCAGCACCGGAGAGAGAGGAGACAGCATCCAGGCTATGCTGGAGCTGGAGCAGACAACAGCACCTAAAGACACAGATGGGGAAAGGAGGAGGAGGTGGAAAGAGAAGAGACTAATATGCTTTAGAAGTGGGGAGGAGCCTGTGGAGAGGGAGATGGAAGAGATGGATGGATACTGTGAGCCAGACACCACCTCAGACACTGCACCTATGATTACTGACTGAATGTCGCTGTGCTTACTGATAACACACAATGGAAATGATGTATAAAGAATAATGCATTCACGCTTACTCTGTACAACCAGCTGGTCTTGAACCAACTTTTTGTAGAAAGCACCAATGTCTTCCACAATAAGGTTTATTTTATGTGATTAAGCTATAAAAAAAATTGATTTTTATGAAATATTTGACTGATTTGTATATTTTTGGAGTCTTGTACAAATTTAAAAGTTGGAGTTTCAAATGCATGCACTCAAATAAATGAAGCCATTTGTACCAACATGTGCATGTGGGTGGATTAAGGCCTGTTTTTTTTTTTTTGTTGTTGTTGTTGTTTTTGTCAAAGACAGCACTGAATGAAGAGCAGACATTAATGCCCAGCAATCCCATCCAGTTACTGCCACATACATTATGCATAAGGTCATAAATTAGATCAACTGTTTCACTCATTCAGAGAAAACATGTGCAAATGTGACTGAGAGTATAGCAGGCAGTGGAGCTTGTGCAGGTGCATGCGTCGGCCCTCATTGTGTGTTTGTCGTGTGCGAGCGGTGACCATGGAGACAGAGCTCTGGGAGGAGTGTTCATGTTAATATGGTGATGAAAGAAACATCAGATCGTTCACCCAAAGCACGGCTACAGGCTTCACCCAAAACACGTCTAGCCAAACACAGTAAATTATTTATCGATAAAGGGTCATATGGTGAGCACTAAGAGTGAATCAGGCAGTTTGAATTGCACTTATTTTTACTATAATTATGATTCAAAAGTGAATAGAAAAAGGCCTGTATTGATGTTTCTATTGTTTTCCTTTTTATTTTATTGAGCTACAAAGGATGTGAGACTCTACATGGGCATTCCTCTTTTGTTCAGGTCATAAATCAATATTGTCTTGTTCTGTCAAAACACACACACTCCACACACACAGGGTATTCCTCAGTCTTTTGTTCACTGAACAATAAATATATAACTGTATGTAGCCCTTAGAGGAAACCTCTCTGTGGCATCACAGCTAAGGAGAGAATCGATGTAAACAGAGAGCCCTATTCATCAGAAGGCACCTCAGCGAGAACTGAGGCCAGATAGCATGAACAACCTGAAGGTTAAACAACAGGGTTATTCCACATATTTCTCACAAAGTTACACAACCCAGCATGGTATCACCTGGTGTCATAAATAGCTTCGATATGTTTTTATGTCATGACATGTGTATCCTCTCCAGAGGGACGAGACCTTCGCCTGTGTTGTGCAAAGAACAGAGTCTTTGTCTGGATTTTGCTGAGGCTGCTCACTGGCCCATAACCTGAGCTTTATTATTATCTTCACAATGATCTTTGTTCAATTAGCAGCTGACTGACCTATAAACAGACGGGAGGAAAAGAACGGCACTATTTCTCGCCCTCTTCTATAAGCGCTCCGGCAGCTTTGTCATGTCCACATCCTTCAGAATGAGGGAAGTCGTTCAGCTGCTGGAACAACTTACTTCCTCTGTGCATAAATCATGAATCCTATTCAGACACAGAGAGAGAAGCACTTCCTACAGTTTGTGTTTCCACCCTGCAATAGTTTCCTAGATGGCAGATCCAGGCTCAAAAACAGGATGGGTGAAAAAAATCTTAACAGGTCACAGGAACTTCTTCCCCTAGCTGGAAAAATACAGCAGAGTGGGTCGTTGTTGGTGGTGTTGGTAAACCAATTAGATTTTTCCTGTCACTAAATATGTAACAGCAGAAAGAATTTAAAGAATATATCTCAGAAGTGGATATTGAAGTTAAAATTCACCCTCAATAGCAAATAAACCAAAACTACATTTTGTTACCCATATGGAAAACAAACATCCAGCAACAAGAATACTCTACGAATACATTATTTATCATTTAGTGTCAATTGTGTTCAACAGTTCAATAGAAACCAAAATATGCTGCATGGATAACATGTATTTTTTATACAAATCTCACTTAACCCATATAACTTTCAATCAAAGCTCTAAATTAAACCTTTATAGTCTTAGAGCTGAGTCTTAACACCCTTAGTGTGGCGAAGACCACAATTTAAAACACTTCTTGCTGATAGGATTAAAGCAAAGCCCCAGAGCCACCTTGATCAAGAAGGGAGAGGTATGCAGCCCTGTTTCAGCCCGCCTATGCTCGAGTGTGATTGGCTGCGGTGTATCAACGCGGGCTGCTATTGGATATTCAGGATGTCACCTTTATCTCTCGGCTCAGAATACCGCACTGCCAAGGAGGCATGAAAACTGATAACGAAAAGAGGCATATAACGCTGGTGATACGGAAGAAAACGGGGACGCACTCTGTTATGGTAAGGCTCAAAATGATTCAGTTTATGTTTAGTTACGTTTAAAGAAGACACAATAACTTTCATCCTGCAATAAAAGCCCGGAACAAATAAAAATAGTCTGATAAGAAGAGATGCTCAGAAGTTGGATGCAGGTTAAATTACGCTTTGTTTTGTCTTTTGCTTTTAGGAGTATTGACTAGTATAAGAAACTTTCCGTTAGCCTTCATGTGATCTACTATTTGCTGTTAGAAACCGCGTTCGTTATCGTTAGAGCTCTAAGTCAGCCGTGATTTGCCGATCAGTGTTATCTGCCTCATTAGCATTTTAAATTTATACTTTTTTTGTTGAGATATGTTTCGGAAACTCATTCATTGAGTGCTTTATTTGGAGCTCTCCGTGTCATTTTACGCGTGGGACTGAATTGTCTTCGGGCGCAGCTGCCGGTGTAGGTGTGATAATTGGATACGAATCTCGCGATGATCAAACCAATTAGCAAACCTGCAATGAAAGCTCTTTGTCCACCGAGGAAGCTTGCACACAAAGATGATGCATGAATAGGAGAGAAAAGCTGAGAAAACGCAGACGACGTAAATTCACCGAAACCCGAGCCCAGCCAAATAAAATGAATTTTCATCGCACAGCGTTTGGCCCATCTACCGTAGAGCCATTTGTGATTGTTGAATAATTCATAATAATGGTGACAGACTGGAATCCTTTAAGTTATGGAAAATTTATAAACCCATTATTGTGTATAAATATGTATGAGAGGTAGACTGACCATCTCTGTATGCACATACTTTGTCAGCACATTGCTTAGCTGAAGCTGGCGATGGGCAGAGGTCATTAAAGGGGGAGGTAGGACAGGGGTTGTTGCCTCAGTAATGCATGAAATAAATGTGGACTTAGTTGTCGATTCTGTAAACTCCAACAAGGAGGATTTTGTTAAGGTTATATCTTTAACTTCTCTCTATTTTGTTTAGTTTTTTTTTATTCCTATTATTTGGTTGAATCACCTCCCAGAGATCACTTCCCAGTCAGACAGTATGGGGCAGTCTGTTTCCTGATTTCTGTGGTGGCTAACACTGCTCATGCAAGCATTTTTTCTTCTGTTTTTTTTTTCTCCTCTACCGGACAAAGTTCTGTTTTTGCTTAAAGATCTAGAAAAACATCATTTCCTGTATGACTGAGGTTTTTTTTTCAGAAAGATCTGCCTCCCTTGATTCTGAGAATAAAAGATTTAATGACTCATATTAAAGTCATCATGAATGGGCCAGTTCCAGATTGAAATGAAGTGTATCAAAGTGGAACAGTATTTATTATAAATAAGTCACACAGCATTACTTTAACTGATTAACTTCCCTTTTTTTGTCATGTGATAAAATCTCAGGAAGTACTGAGACCAAAAAATAGCTCAGACATTTGGTTTTTTTTTTTGTTTTTAAAGTAAAATCTGCACTAATGCTGCACACAAAGCTGCCTTTGTCTCCTGCTGGTGTGAAAGAGACTGCAGTCCCTGTAAATAAAGGTTGGCTCATTATAGATATTTATACTCAGAGATTAGTGGTGAGTGAGTATATACTTGAGTACTCATTTTATCTCCTTCCTAGTGCTGTGTTGGACATCCTTTTGCCTTCAGAACTTCATTAATTCTTCGTGCCATAGATTCAAAAATATGCTGGAAACATTCCTCAGAGATTTTGGTCCATGTTAACAGGATAACATCACAAAGTTGCTGCAGCACCACATCGTGATGAAAATCTCCCATTCTACCACATTCCAAGGGTGCTCTATTGGATTAAGATCTGTGGAGGCCATTTGAGTACAGTGAAGTCACTCCTGTGTTCAAGAGGCCAGTTTGAAAAAAATCGGAGTTTTGTGACACGGTGTGTTATCCTGCTGGAAGCAGCCACTACCACCAGACTGAACCGCTGATACAAGGCAGGTTGGATCCATGCTTAAATGTCGTTTGCGCAAACCCTCTGAATTTTGCAGCAGAGATAGAGGGTCATTAGGCCAGGTGACATTTTTCTAATCTTCTATTTTCCAGTTTTGATCAGCCTGTGTGAATTGTAGCCTTAGTTTTCTATCCTTGGCTGAACCCACTCTGGTATCTGCTACTGGATCCCATCTGTTTTAAGGTACCTATATACCTTCTTTTTAATAAGCTGTTATTTAAGTTACTTCCTATCAACTAAAAGCAGTCTGGTCATGCTCCTCTGATCTCTTGCATCAGCAAGACATTTTCCCCAGAGAAATGCTACTTCTCTCCCTTTCAGATAATTCTCTGTAAACCCCAATGTCTGTCTGGCGCCAACAACCATGCAACATTTAAAGTACATTCAAAGCTTTGAGCTTCACTAGGTCACCTTGACCATATCTATATGCTTAAATGTATTTAGTTGCTGGTATATGATTATTTGCATAAAGAACTGTGGGGCAGGTGTACATAATAAATTGAGTGTGGCACATTAAGCGGGAACCACACTGCTTTAAGATTTCATAAGTTCTATCTTGCAATAGCCACTAGATGGCACCATAGCATCATCTACGTCATAGGTGACTAATCTGTGTGTTGCATAAACATGTTCTTGGTGAAGATAAGACATGTTTTTTTCACTATACTTATAATATAAACTTATGATCAGATAAATGTAGTATGTTATCAGGTGAGGGGAAAAAACCCACAAGCCTTAAATGTGTTAAGCGGTTTGTATAAAGGGCCAAGATTACTATCAAGATTTTTCTTTTTTTAAGTAGTTAGCATTGAAGTTTAGAATAACAATTCATTTTCAGTCGTGTTTTTTCAATCACTATATTTTTTTGTTTTCCCTTTTCCTAGTGTTGTACTTCTTTCCTCTTCATTAGCTGTTGGTGAAATGTAGATATTACTTTACACCTTGGCCTTTACTTGCCTCTCATAAAAACCCTTTAGTGTATTTTAGTGCATGTGATATGGTAAAGATAATTAAACTATAAACGTACTGAGTACTTCTATAGCTCTCTACCAATACTGTTATCCTGTTGCATCATCTACAAGAATCCTGTCATACCTAATAAATACCTGGTTCCAAGGGAACCGCCACTTTCCCACAACAGATAAGAAAAGTCCCTAAAATTAACTCCTGTCCTTTGACAAAGGTGCTGTTATTGAGAACTTTCACTTTCCATATTAGCTCACATACTTCTACTTTTTTTTCTTCTTTAAACACTGGGAGGGGGAAATGGTACAGGTCAGTGCATGCTTCACTTATTCAGCTCATGCTGTGCAAGAAAAAGTATTTATTGCTGAAGTTTCTCTCTGTGTCTGTATATTCTGCTTTGACTCCAGTAGGGTGTCACATGATTTACACGAAATCTCAAATGGATTTTGAGCTTAACTAGCTATCATAAAACATTACAAAATCCACACCCTGGTCACCTAGATGTTTCCGCATCTATTGTGCAACACCACCAACCATTGTAGTCATAAAATTCAGCATACACAATAACCACTATGCACCGTAATGGTGATCAGTTTCTCCATTGCTTTTACGTTAGGGATTCTCTCAGGTAAGAGCCATGGAAAAGGATGTCATGCATCCAGATTATAAAAACAACACGTGGTTAGTTATAGGCTATAAATTTAGGATACCAATACAAAGTTTAAGTGAAAACAATTTGCTTTATTCCTGCAGCTGACTTGAATCCTTTAGTTTATTAGCTTAAGCTGAGGCTGTCTGCTCGGTGACCTCGCATATCCTGCCAAGGAATAAAATCCCTTTCCTTTCCTTCAATTATTAAGAATATCAAAGGCTTAAGCCAAAATAACACAGTCACAGAATTGTTCAGATATGTTTATTTAAAATAAAGTATAAAACATCAAGCAGTCATATAAATATAAACCACAAAATCTCGAGTTGGTCTTCCCAGCTGCATATACAGAACCATGGACTTGTTTTTTCATTTATGAGCCTCCAGGGCTTTGCTTCAATACATCTTCAATACATAGTCATTAAGAATGAAATAATAAGGAGACTTTGATGTAGAGCTTAGACAATTTAAAGAAGCTTAATGTCTGCAATGACATAAAGAGAGAGAAAAGACACAAGTGGCCTTACAGTAGTTTCTCCCCTGCGCACACTTCTCCTCTGTACATACTTGGTGTCATTTTTTTCCTTCCTTAGTCTGACTAGCTACTGAGAGTCTCAGGATGAGACTTTCCTGTTTTGGCCTTTTCTCCTCTGTCGAGTCTGCTGGCGTTGGTCCCCTCTCCTTTTCTTCCTTTGTAGACACAGTTTTGCATCACGACCCAACTGCTGAACTCTGGAGGGGAAAAAACATAAAGGAGCACAGTTAAGAAAAAGATGAGCTTAGAAAATCCAGCATTAAGTATCAGTACTTAATATCAGACCCTTTTTCTTCTTCTGATAGAAATTTGTATTCATTTGTTGTGCAATAAATTCACCTGAAACTGAAATTTGTTTCTGATTCTTAAGCAGCAAAGCAGTAGGAAAGATTAAGTAGCAGTACAACCACGTGCTTTGTTACAAAAACCGGCTGGGCAACTTATAAGACACTGTTGGTTGCAATCTACAGGAACTTTGAAGACGGGTGTATCCCCTATGTGTTCATTAGTTTACTGACCAGTGACAAACAGATAAATCTCACCTAAGCCAGCAGCGAATCAGCTGTTTGGCCATCGGCGCTTCTGGATTCAGGCACAGTGATTTATTGTTTCTTTGCAGGGTGACTCTGAAAAACGCACGAAACAACACTTTTAGTTTACAATCACCTCAGTGCACACAGGTCTGAAGAGGTGAAAGTGTGTCTGCAGTATCTGGTACTCACATGACTGTGACGTTGTGACAAGTGGAGCTTGGTAGTAACACTTTGAGTGCCTTCAGTTGACCTCTGACACCCTGTTGTGTTTTTGGACAAACACATCTCCCCGGGATAAATGTGCTGCTTGACTCTCTCACTGCACAGAAATTGTAATAAGATCAAAAGTCAGCTCAGTCCAACCAACAGCACAGGTTAAGTTACTGAAAACCCTGAAAAAGAGTGAGTTTTAGTTGTAAGCATGGATAAGTGAAAAGACTCTTACCTGTGATCAGTACACAGCAAAGGCTAAGGATAGCGAACGCACAGACGGACTGAGGATTAAGCTTCATGCTGAAGGACGTTGACACTGAGCCCAGAACCACATGTTGGCTGCTTTATACTCATGCTCCTCCCCCACGTGGTGTGTTTTCCCAGCGAGGAATTTCCCTGTACCACCGTCCCTCCACAGTATCAGGATACAGGAATCTGGGCAAGGATCAGGGACATCTCTCCTGCTTTTGCCAGAAAAAAAGCAACCATTGATTAATAGGTTTCCCTTTTGTTTTGTGCTGTCCACTAGATTCTGAAACAAAAAAGAAGACGACACAAGTGACACAGACATAAATGATGCAGCGATTGCTGTCTTTTTTTCTTGTCCACTTGTTTTACTTATAATTACACATAAGATGCCCACTGAAGCTGCCATTAACCCCTTAATTAGAATAAGATGTTGTTTTCTGCCATTTGCGCTGCTCTATTGCAACATGATACAACATGATGGCTGCATGCCAATGTCATGTGATTTCTCCTAAACCACTGTCCTTGCCCTTAACACCGGAGCAAATATTTTAAATCCTTTTCATTACAAGAGGAAAAAACATCCCAAAGATCTCCAACTTTGGAAAAAGTATGACAGCAAATAACACTAAGTTGCACTATTCTTATTATATGCTTTAACTGTATTTCTGTGTTTCTGTTCACTGCTTAAATCCACACAGACTCTCACAGTCAAAATTATTGGTACATTAGCATCACATGCATATTTTAATTTTTGTGTTTGATGTTTTTCTGCCACAGCTGCACTCTAGTCAGAATGAGTGCGCATCAGACCTACGTGAAGCTCAGTGAGGAGAAACTCATACCAAAGTAAGTGCTCCTTGCTCCATCACTGGACAGTTTTTACGTTACAGTAGAAATTCACACTTATTAAATTTTTATCAGTGCTCTCACTTTTAGAACTGATTCATCCTTTTGTGTGTTCATGCTCAGGTCTGATATCTTGTCACTACTGAAGACGTACAACTGTTACCATGAAGGGAAAAACTTCCAGCTGAGGACTCGTGAGGTAGGAAAAGCGAGTGGCTCATGGACCACCTAGCAAGAGACAGTGCTGGGGGGGTGACCAGAGCAGTTTTGAAAATTGCCTTGCTGGAATGCAGGACACGCTACATAAAATGGCTCACGCACATAACAAAACTGGAACCAGTTGCTATAAACCAGCGCTCTGGTTTTCAATCAAATGATGAGGAAAAAAGTCCCAAGACCGAACTGGTTTCCAATGTGGAGACGGATCTAAACACAGACCTGAGAGTGCTGTGTTTTGTTTTTTGTTTTTTTCCTTTGGGACAAGCAGTCGGCAAACCACAAAAACGCCCCTATTTCCCTCAAAATAAAGATATAAGGAGAGACAAGAGTTTCAAAATTTCTTCATCAAAGTCTGCTTAGCACAACATTTTTTTTCTGCAAAATGTTGCTGTTGTGGGTGTAAAGCTGTTTGCAAAAGTTTTAGTTATTTGTCAGATATTCATTCTTTAGGTTTTTTGGTTGGGAGTTTCCCTTTGCGTTTACCAGCGGGTTTTTTAAGGAGGAAGCAATGTGTGAGAGAGAGAGAGAGGGCAGGGCAAGGTGGTCAAGATCTGCCCCTCTTGTTGTGCCCCTAGAGTGAGACTCACTACATTGTCACTTTTGGGAAAATCCCCCATAGCCACAGACCCAGCATGGATACAGAGGCACCAGTGCTATTACAACATTAACCATAATATTAAAAAACAAAGTGGTTGAAATGTGTAAAAAGGAAAAGCCTTAATGTGTGATAAGAAGAGATTAAATAAAACATTTTCCCTTCTAATTTCCATAAAGAATGACTTCGTACACGTTACAGTGGTGGAATGAACCACTGTAAGTTTGTAACAGTATGTCAGAGCTGATTTTTTTTTCTTTCCCCAGCTCTGCTGAACATGAAAAATGAAATTAAAATTTCTGTTTATCTAAGCTGAATATGGATTTATCTGGGGGGGGAATACCCTACTGAAGTCCACCACATGGGATTCAAGATTCAAAGTGTTTATTGTCATGTGTCACAAGAGAAGAGGCATTTCTTTGTGCAATGAAATTCTTTCTTTGCTTTGATGTCCACCCACAGATGCCGATTAATATATACAACAGAAATAGAACATATAAATACAAATAGTACAAATAAATAGCTGAAGAGAGAAAAGGAGACAAAATATGGAGATTTGAAACTGATGTGTGCAAAAGAGCTTTAGCTTAATATGCTGGCTTAATGTGTAAGATGACCAGACGTGCAATATATATATATATATATTATATATTTATTACTGTTCAAAATGGGTCAGCTGTTCAAGAGTCCCCACTGCCATCAAGAAGGAGTTAGTGAGTCTGGATGTTCTGGATTTCGCACTCCTAAACCTTCGTCTCGAGGGCAGAAGTGTGAACAGTCCGTGTTGGGGGTGTGTGGGGTCTTTGAGGATGGAGGCAGCTCTCCTCTGGACTCTGCGATGGTAGATGCTCTGCAGAGAGGGCAGCGGAGTTCTGATGATCTTCTCCGTGGTTGTTATCACTCTCTGCAGGCGTTTGCGGTCCATAGCAGTAGTGCTGCCGTACCATGCAGTGATGCAGCTAGTCAGGGTGCTCTCCACAATGCAGCTGTAGAACCTGCTGAGGATCTTGGCCGACATACCAAATTTCCTCAGCCTCCTCAGGAAATACAGCCGCTGCTGAGCCTTCTTGACCAGCTGTGTGGTGTTCAGTGTCCAGGTGAGGTCCTCAGAGATGTAGACGCCCAGGTACCTAAAGCTGCTCACCCTCTCCATTTCAAGGCCCCAGATAGACAGCGGTGGGTGAGGCCTCCTCTTCTTCCTCGTGTCCACTATCATCTCCTTTGCCTTGTCAGTGTTGAGGGTGAGGTTATTGTCCTCACACCATGGCACCAGACCGGCTACTTCTCTCCTATAAGCCGCTTCGTCCCCTCCAGTGATGCCACCGATCACTACAGTGTCGTCCGCGAACTTCAAAATGATGTCTTTGTTGGAGTCACCCACACAGTCGTGGGTGTACAGGGTGTAGAGGATGGGGCTGAGGACGCAACCTTGTGGGACACCAGTCGGAGTTGGAGTGTGGGCTATGTGTGTGATTTCTGTATTATTACCGAGGGGCAACCTCCAGAAATGAAGCCAATGCGGAAGTGCCACATGAGGCTGGTTTTGGCCTCCATGAAGTTTCCCCACTCAGAACCACTTTGAGTGGGTGAATGACTTTTACACAGCTATCTGTATACTGAAGTCTTAGGGATAGTGGATATAGAGCCTTTCTGAGTTTAATTAACAGATGTCTGCTAGGCGTCACCATCACAGTCAGCAGAACGTATGAACAGGTAACTTTGACTGGGGGGCCTTCAGCTCACGCTGCGTTGCTATTCTCCCCCCAGAAAACAAACAAACATATTTCAGTTCAATTCAGGTTTATTTGTATAGTGCCAAATCACATCAACAGTTGCGCTAGGTGCTTTACATTGTAAGGTAAAGACAGAGAAACCACAACAGTCAAATGACCTTCTGTGAGCAAGCAGTTGGGTGGCGGTGGGAAGGAAAAATTCCTTTTCTTTACCGGAAGAAGCCCCCCAGCAAAATCGGGCTCAGGAAGTGGCGGCTATCTGCCTCGACCCAGTGGGGCCGAGGGGAGGGAAACAGGACAAAGACATGCTGTGGAAGAGAGCCAGAGATTAATAATTACTAATGATAAAAATTCAGAGTGGTGTATAAACACACACACACTGAAAAAGAAACACTCAGTGCATCATGGGAAATCCCCAACAGTATGAACCTGTTGCGGCATAACAAAGAAAAGATTCAGGGTCCCGTAATCCAGGCCTAACTATAAGCTTTATCAAAAAGTACAATTTCAAGCTGGGTCTTAAAATTAGCAAGGGTGTCTGTCTCTCAAATCCAAATTGGGTGCTGGTTCCCCAGAAGAGGATCTGAAAGCTGAAGGCTCTATTTACAGAGGCAAAGCAAAGCAAGACCTTTTAACCGAGAGCACACAATATCCTCAACACATTTTCATTTGTTTTGAAATTTTCTGGTGGGGTCATGCTCTGGAAAGTACCGCTCATGTATCGTTGAAGCTAAAAAGAGGTCATTTGTCTGCTTGTACAATTTGTTTCAAAGTCTGACATACATAAGCCCACATTATCAGTATCCTCCTTTGTCATGCTGCTTTTGACTGCTCCAGAAGCACTAAACTACTGTGAACCAAATCATTAAAGTGAGCTGGTACTGCAATAACTTCACCGTGATATGAGTGTTTTAACCTTTTCATTACCATATTGTATGAATTAGTGTAACTAATAGTTAAAGTATAGCAGTAGAATTCAGCTGACGGGGCACAGTGACTTTATTGGGTGGGTGTGGACCCCTGAGGTCCGTTCATAACGTCAGCAGTGCCTCACTTCCACTACTTTAAGTGATTAAACTGGGCCTCTTCAGTTTGTGTGTGCTGTTGGTGCATATTTGGAGATTTTTTTTAATTGACTTGTAATGTGGCCTGTTGTGTTGTACAGACTACAGAAATCTGTGCTTCAGTTTCAGTGAGGGAAATTCCAGTATTTTATTAGTCTTTTACTTATGATAAAGGTGCTTTTTACCATGCATTAATTATAGGTAAATGTGTCTGTGCATTGCATCCATACAGTTTACAAATGCAGCTTTCTACCCAGGTTTATTAGTGTTAGCTGGTAACTTAGAACTCCACCCTCTTGTTCGCATGTGGTCACTTCTAGTTCCAAGAAACCAACATGGCAGCATCCAAAAATTCAACACATCAGAGAGTGGAGCCCCAAACCCATTGATGATGTCACAGTGGCTACAGACATATGTTATTTTGCCTTTGGTTATTACTCAATATTCCAGTTAACAGCAGCAGCAGACACAGAGAGAATTTGTGTCACGGGCATAACAAGACGATGACGCATTCACAGTGACAATGACTCATACACATAAGCCAACTTTACAGGTCACACATCACCAACTCTTACTAGATTCATATTACTTATTTCTGTCAAGAACAATGTATTTGCTTTCTTGATAATTGAATATCAGCTTTATTGTAGTGGTAAAGTTCAAATGCTGTCTTATTTTAACTGAAAATACACTCTTAGTGGAGAAATATTGCTCAGCAGTAATGTTGATGCAAGGATAAATGAAAATGAATTATGTCTGTGTTTAGCTGCATGAGAACTGTTGACAGGGACTTTTGGTTAGGGTGCATCACTGAATCCTAAATGCTAATTTTGCTGGCAAACAAGCTACTCAATCTGATTACCTAAAGCTGTTTTCACTCAAATGCTGGACAATGACAAACATAGTGGCCATGTAGAACAAGAAAAACTGCCTGTTTTCACAGCTGGATGTACTCCACTTGGTTTAGGGTTAAGAAGCTGCTTGGGTCAAGTGTGCAGGGAGCCCAGCCATTTGCTGTGAATTCTTCATACCACTATCTGCTCAATTCTCACGCACCCACTGTTTGTCCCAGTGTTTAGATTGTACTGTGAAAACTCCCATTCCTTAAAACAGTTCTGCTAGGTGAAGCTTTAATGTGCTTCTGCATGGTTGTTGTCAAGTCTGTCTCTGTTATCATAGAGTAAGTACAGTGTAACACACATTCAAAACATTACCTTTTGTTGTTTTACTGCTTGTCTGAGTTTCAGGATTTCTTCAACTATTCTTAATCGCTCCACCTTACAAGGTGTGTACAGAAAGACTGAACAGTGCCAAGAATTCAGTCTTTTATGATGGTCGTACTACAGGAAACGCAGGAATAAGTCATAAAATAAATAAATCATCAAGCACTTTTTTTAGATTATAAACATAGTTGCCTCTACCAGTGAGATTGTGGTTTTGGTAGTGTTTGCATGTGTGTGTGCCATTCTGTCTATAAACGTGGTAGCTCGAAAACCTTTGAATGAATTCTGATCAAACTTTGTAGGGTTGACGAGTGGGGTTGTGTTAACAGTCCGTTGAAATTGGGATCACATCCATCAGGGTCTTCAAGGTCAGCCTAATGATTTATTGGTGGAAGTGCTACCAAAGAGCCTTAGAACTTAAAAACTGTATAAAGTGTGGTATGTATTGTCAACATATACAAAGTGCTGTATAGAAATAAATAATATCATGCCACATTTAACCTCTGACCTCTCCTTCAAGTGATAATAGTGCTTATTGTCATTGTTTACATTAACAGCATATATTGATATATCAAAACCAGTTTAACCAGTACCACATAACAATTTAAATGCATATCCAATAATCCCAAATATGAATAATTTTTTGAAAAACTAAAAAACTTGTGATCAAAAACCTTTTTAACTTGATACTTCTCACTGAACATTTAAAGGACATTTTAGTCAGGACATCTTAACAAATGAATGCTACACATGTATTAGATCCACATAAACAAAAACAAGTAAAGCATAATTATACTCAAAATTATGTCAAGTATATTTAAACGGATTTCAGTGGGGCAAATGACAAAAGTCTGTATGTTGCACTCACTTTTATTGCACTAAAAACATCCTAAACTACGTTTAAAAAGAACAAAGAAAAGGATATTAATATATACAAAATACAATACTGTTCCCTTAAAAGTAAATACTGTCTTGGTGGAGGTTTTGTTGGTAAATGAAAGTGAATTCCACATGGTTTCACCTTGGAGTGAAAGACCCCTTATCTGATTCCAGGAGGAAACACAATCCTCTTGGAGTTGTGTCAGAAAGGGAAAAAAAGAAAACCCTGCAAAATGAAATACGTCGAACTACCCGCTGTGATGACCCCCTGTGAATAAGGAAGCAGCCGAAAGTAGTTTCTTTGTTTTGTCAACTGTTATCAAGAGCAATCTGACCACAGGGTCATGCTTCATCTTCATCCACCGAACAGTAGATATTTTGTAGATACGGCTCACAAATATTACACTGTACTGACACTCCTTGATTATAAGATAAAAGTAGAAAATTCCTCCTGTGAATTGCTAGAAAATATGTGTCTGTAATTAGACAAAGCCAGACTTGCACAATCATTCAGGTTGTCTTTGGAAAGACATATGTGAAGTGGCGGTTGGAGGCTGCAGAGATATGTGTTGTTTTTAAGAATCACTCATGATCAAATTCTAAAGGTGTAGTCAGGTGATGTGTATTAGTCATACTGGAGGAGGAGATGTCAGGTGCTTTGAGGTGGAAGTTTAGTACCATCCAGAATAAACAACCCCAGGACCTGTGAGAAGAAAACAAATTCTAACATGTACACTTTTAAAGAGTATCACTGCAATATCTGTAATAATGCAGGTGTAGACTGCCGGAGGTGTCAAATTCTCCTTTCACTCCTCAGATTGCAGAGCTAAGTTCCAAAACATGCTAAAGAGCACTTCAGCATCTGGGTTTGTCTTAAACGTAAACGGTGGATATTTTTCAGACTATAAAGGCTACCACACTGTTGTATGGTATGTATGTATGTTGTATGGTGCAAAGGTTTCAGCCTGATCTAAGTAAACACTGGGCTCACTTCAGCCACTCCTGAACGTTGCACAGGAGTGGTAGGTTGGTTGGTATATAATATTGCTCTATTAACCTCCGGTGTCCGTCAGTGAGTATATAGCGCACTCTAGTGGCCGAATCCAGGTTTTGAAATGTAGCCCCATTTCTCACCGCTGGATGTCACTAGCATGCTGAGACTAAAAGAGGTCAACGGAGACGGGGGAGGAATCATCCTGGTAGATTTGTAGCTGTGATGGAAGAAGTTTGAACTTAAGTTGAAGCACAGTCAAAAAAAAAATTAAATGGACCATTTACATAAAAATGATTATCATTAGAATTTACTTGGGGGCGGGACACTCACTAAAATGCCTTCTATAGAATATTTTAATCCATGTTCTAACATCCGGTTAAGGAAATCCCAGAAAGTTGTTTCTGTTCATCTGGACCAAACGTTCTTCCAACTGAAAACTCTACGTCCAGGTGAATGGAATAAACCTTTTGGGACTTCTATAAAATAGTTACTTATCTTTAAATATAATTACATGTTATATTCTTTGGATCATCACCAGTGATGTTTTAATATGTAAGCATTTTACTACAAATGTTGTTACTATATCTTTTGTTGCAATAGGTCAAAGGATGTCATTTTAACTACAGCTGTAGCTTTGGTATGATACTGCACAATATTTCACTATATTTATATTTATTATAACACTGGATAAAATAGAATATTCAGTTGACAGAAGTATCAGCATTAAATATATGCTCCTGCAGAATGCTGACTTTCATATTTTTATATATCATAGCTATCAATACTTTAAAAAAAACATGTAATGTACTATTTTAATATTGGTTTAGATTAGTAGTGTATATTTGTCCATAGAGTGTGAAAAATGTCACTCCTTCCCTTTTTTCACTCCATTACTTTCCAGATGTCATCAGTGGGTGTTTGACTGTTGATCACATGATCACATGAGTGTCTGTTTATTTTAGCAGGAGAGTTGCTCTGCTATAAGAATGATTTCAGATTTAGAATTTACTCATTCAAGTGTTGTTTTAAAATGTTTACCTCTGTTTTATAGTGTAGATGAAGTATAGAGTAAAATTCTTTCTGTAACAGGGTTTGACTAAAATATGTGCTGCTTGCCTGCGGACACAACCTCTCACACTATGGATGCAAATAACAATTGTTGTTATTGTCAGTAGACTAGGATCATCTACCTTTTTTAATAAGTAGGGTTTAATTTGACAGAAAACCAAAAAAAGTCTATCAAAAGATCTCAGACGTTTAAAGAGTTTTTTTTTTTGTTTTTAGAGAGTGTGACTTGACACACAAAAAAGAGGGTTTTTTAGTCATCATCTTCTTTGTGGATTAATCTCAGAAACAAAAACATGCTAATTCAGATTCTGTTGATTATTTTACTATTTTATTGCAAACTATAGTCTTTACATCTTAACAAAATATTCCTTTATGTAAACATGTAGAAGTGCAGGAAAATAAATAAGTCTTCGTTTTGCTCATGAGTCACATAGAGATTTTATCACTGAGCAAATACCAGCAGTTCACTTCCTCCTGTGGCTCCTTGTTTGGATACTCCAAAGTACCTCCAGGGTTTCCCACAACAACAAACAAACCTCTCTTTAAGTCCTTATCTGTCCAAACAGCCAGTCTACTGGGTCCTTTCCCTTGCAGTCACGTTCTCTGCTCATCCTGAGGGAAAAATCCTCTGTGCTGCTGTTTAGATTCAGACTGGAAGGTCTGGAAGTCCTTAGTGTGCGCGGAGACCCGCGAGGTGCTGAGGCAGAAACTGAGAGCTTCATCTGAGCCTTTGAGAACTGCCGCAGCCTGGGGGTCCTCTGGAGTCTGACAGGGCCGTAGCTTGGGGCCTCAACAGGTCGGGCAAGAGCCTGGATGCTGGTCATGTAGTCCTCTAGAGACTGGGAGCTCTGGGTGGACTGGGAGGATGAAGGGTTGACAGGCAAGTCCTCAAGTGTCTCGGTAATGGTTGGCAAGTGAGGCAGAGACAGCAACAACTGTCTGCGTTTCATGCTGCAGCGGAGAGGAACAATAAAATAATTAGACTCTGGGAAGGGGGTTCTTTTCAAGAAAAAATCAAAAGAAATACAGATTATAGCTCTAATTTCTAATATTTGACAACATATAACTGTGCTGCTAAAACATCAGACATAATCTGTAAACATCTCTAATTACTCTCATTACCATTTTTTTAAAATTTTAAAAACAGGAGCTAAACTGAAAGATGTTTCCCCCTTTCCTTATTCTGTATTGTTTCCTGAAAATAATTACTTCCAAATCATTAACTTAATTTTATAACTCTTTAGTTAATGTTGAATACACTGCTAGGATTTCTCTAAAAATAACTTGTGGGGATAATTCATTTGTAGTCCTGAGGAACAGCTAATAATGAAGAAGTAAAAGAGGAATCATTCTCACCTTTGATACTTGTGTTGTAGGTTTGACATGCAGAGAGAAATAGAAGTGATGTCCAGTCTTTGCAGTTGAGTCTGAGTGGACTGGAGTGTGTATCCAGCCTTTATAGAGGCACGCTGCAGCAGAGTGATTAACCGCTAGAGCCAAAAATAGCTCAGCTGACCTAACTCGCATCTGTGTGAATTTGTGTGCGTGCACTTGAGGGTGTGTTCATGCCTGTTCAGGAAACTCAGGAGTGGTGGGTCAGCGAGGTCCATTGGTGCAGCTGCACTGAATGTTTATATTTCCAAAACAATGAAGCCCCGTGAGCGCCTCCAGAAATCCACTTTTTGTCTCTTCTTTCCACTCTTTAACATTTATGATTGTTATCATTATGAAAATGAAAACAAGCATAATTATTCTTTCAGTCATTTCCAACCATTATGCCTCCTCCTGATCCCTTGTTATAAAACCAACAGAAAGAAATACACAAACGCACACATTTTCAATGCAAATCAACTCATTAAAAGTTTAAAAAAACAAAACATGAGGATTATGTCTGTAACGGCTCAGACGCCTGTAAAAATTGTTCATCATGTGGTTACTTCAACAATCAGTCTCATGCACACAACTGAAATGCATGAAAGCAGAGCATACACGAGGATGCATCACATGCAAGCTGCTCAAAAAGTACAACATCTGCCCTCTAATATGAATTGTTTTGTTCTTGTTTAATTAATAATTAATCTGTTTGAGCTCAGTGAAGCCACATGTTTGTATGTAACACCTCCTTAATTAGAAGAATCCATTAAAATTTATTACATTTCAGTGGAAATGATTCAATCTTATTGGAATGTATGTAAATTGAAATGTCAAAACTTGCATACATTTAAAATTCTCTGTGACTTATGAATTCCAGATATATTCAGCCTTTTCCAATGATTTTACTTTTTATTACATAAAAATTATACTTTAAAAATCGATGCTTGTTGGTTTTACTGGTGTCAGCTGAGCAGTTGGGCTTCTGAGAATTAGGAATTATTTCTTATCTGTGTTACTTTGCTGTTGAAACTGCATAATAATTTGATTCATCAGCTTTTCCCCTCAGCAAATCTGTTAAATGATATTTATTGTATTTCTGGGTAATGAATTAGTTATAGTGATGATATAACAAGTTGTTTCAGGCAAGCGGACGTCCTAAAAGTGTGGTGGATGGCTGTTATCACAGTCACAGATGTGTGGTATCTGATTTATCATTGATCTAGCTTTAATACAAAGCACATAAACCTTGACTTGTTGTTGAACCTCTGGATTTATTTTTCTCGTTAACACGCCGAAGGCCCTTGATTTCTGCTTTAGTTCTGTCTTTTGTGTTTTGCATTTAGCTGTAAAAGCAAACAGTTTTGTTTTCTACATCCAAAGCACGTACGACAGTTTCCAATCTATTCTAATTTTAGAGTTTCACTTTTTTTTCTCAACAAAAACAACAAACTCGTCCCCTGCGTGTACGTGACCCACAGCAGTTATTAAGACTTTGTTCCATTTCGGCCCTCCCAGACGTGATTCATTCTTGTAAAAAGGATTGTGTGACACGCCCTTTTTTCCACAGTTTCTGAGAGATGACAGAGCTCACCCTGCAGCTGTGAGCGAATGTCCCAGCACGTACACCTGATATTGAACCATGGTGGCTGCAGGCCAGCAGGATATCCCCTCTGACAATGACTGCTGATAATTTGTTGTCATACGTGTGTTTGTGTCTGTATGCAGGAGGATGGAGAGTTTGTTCTTGAAGGGCTGCTGAACATCTACTGGGGTCTATGTCGACCAATAAGACTTCAGATGTATGATGACAATGAAAGATTTCGTTTCAGCAGGTATAACGGTCTAATTAAGATGCCAGCTTCTAATTTCAGTCCATTTCTAAGCACTTTGAAGCCAAAAGCCAATATGTTTCTGAAGAGAATGATTGGCAGTTTCATCAAAACTCAGAATAATTAAAACAATTATTCTACTTTTGAGCTAAGCTAAGCTAATCCTCTTTTTACTGTAGCATCATAATTATCTGAAAGATGCTAATCTGCTCATCTAGCCGTCTGCAAAAATGTAAATCCATTGCTTACTTAAGGCTTTCAATCACATCTCACCAGTTCAGAACAAGGTAAATACAATAACTTCACATAAACTGTAAAGATACATTAACCTTGTAAAAGGCTGAACCATGACATTGGGTGTGAGAAAATTCTCATTTTTAAAACTGGAATGTTTATGGAAATGTCTAACATTAAAAAAGTAACTATCAATTTGCAGATTTGACTTGTAATTTCTATTGTATTTGTATCATACTACAGTTTATAAATTGCTACGTCTGACATTTTTGTGCAACGTATGGCTTAAATATGTATTGTGCAATTTAACTGCACACTGCTAACATCACACTGATAATGTAAAGATAACATAAAAACTCATGTATCAAATATGATACGCTTGGTGTTCGAGGTTTAAAAACTTTTCCCTTCGTTTGTCTTCTACAAAAACGGCAGATTTACCGTGGCGAAGCAGGTGTCAGCAGAGTCTAATAATAACTCGCTTGACCGAGAAAACGGACCAGCAGGTGAGTTTGAAACACGTGCGGCTATTCTCTTTCACACGCACACACAAACGTGCTGGATTAGTTCAGATTACACACCTACTGAAGGAGATTATGGTCCCACAAGTGCTTCATTAAGCACTGTGGTAAGGTAGACTCACATGTTGGGCACATACGATCATGAGATGCCACTGAAATCCGATCACCAGCTCTATAAATAGCCAGTTAGACTTGTTAGAAAGGCCTCTATCAAAGCCATCACTAAGCGGTTTTGATAGCACCTGTTTTCTCACAGAAGCACCTTATGACTAAAGGTAAACAACGCAGCATGAATCACCACTGAATCAGTGGTTTAACATTTTGTCATACAGTGGTGATGTGGTCCCCATTATATGACAAAATTAAAAAATATATGGAAGAAAAAATGAATATTCACAACTAATACTATATGATCTACTTTTTACTGTTATAAGTTTTGTTAGATTGTGATTGTAGAGTTGTAGTGTACTGATGAGAGTCTCAAAAGCTAATTTGGAAAACTCTTGTTAACTTGTAGTGTAACACTGATTTGTCAGAGCTAGCTCTGAGGAGCAAGATTTGTCTGACTTTAACACCATATTAATAGCTGTTTGATTTATGATTGATTATTGGAAAAATCCTGGACATTATTGTATTTATTGAACTATATAAATTGCTTTCAAAAAATTAACTGAACAAGGGTGCTGATAACAAATCAAGAAATCATTTTACTTATTGATGCTAATAATTGTCTCATAATTGGGAAGAAAATACCACAGGGTGAAAACTAGGCTGCTGCTGCTCATGTAAAAAGAATGTGTCAGCAGATGAATAGTTTTTATTGGATATAAATGTATGAAATATGTTCTCCCCTAACCCCAAAATGATTGTTCACATATTTTAATGTTACATTTAATGTCAGTATGAAGTACAGGCTATTGAATATACACTCACTGTCCACTTTATTATCCCAAAAGGAGGTCTAACCCAGTATAACCATTACTGGATTAGACCCCCTTTTGCCTTCAGAACGGCTTTAATTCTTTATCCAGAAGGGTGCTAGAGACAATTATGAGATTTTGGTCCATATTGACATGATAGCAACACACAGTTGTTGCAGGTTTATTGGCTGTACATCCACAACTCTCCTGCCTACCACATCCCAAAGGTGCTCTATGGGATTGAGATCTGGTGACTGAAGAGAGTGCAGTGAACTCACTGATATGTTCAAGACACCAGTTTGACACGATTTAGGTTTCGTGACATAGTACGTTATCCTGGTGGAAGCAACTATCACAAGATGGGTACACTGTTGCCATAAAAGGACAGACAAACTGAGGTTTAAATGTCACCTGCTCAGTTGCCACTAAGGGGCCCAAAGCGCACCAAAGAAATATCCACCCTGACAATCCACCACCAGCAGCCTGAGAGGTTAATACAGGGCAGGATTGATTCTTTAATGCTTTAATGCCATTTACACCAAATTCTCGCTATATTATCTGAATCTTGCAACAAACACTGACTCATCAGACCAGGCAACATTTTTCCAGTCTTCTATTGTCAAATTTTGGTCAGCTTGTGTGAACCGTAGCCTCAGTTTCCCGTTCTTAGCTCACAGGAATGGCACCTGTTGTTGTCCTCTGCTGTTGCTTCGAGATTCAACATGTTCTGCATGCCTTGGTTGTAACAAGTGCTTATTTGAGTTACTATTCCCTTCCTTTCAGTTCAAAGCTGTCTGCCGAATCTCCACTGACCTCTGACATAAACAAGGCATTTTTACCTGCTGCTTACTGGATATTTCTCTTTTATGGAGTGTTCTCTGCAAACCCTAGAGATGGTTCTATGGGGAAATCCCAATAGATCAGTAGTTTCTGCAATACGCAGACCGTCTTCTCGGGCACCAACAACCATGTCACATTCAAAGTCACTTAAATGTTGTGGTTGGTTTTGAACTTAATAAGGCTCTCTGGACTATTTCTCTATGCCTAATCAGGAGCTGCTCCTACCTTATTTGGTGATTAGGTATTTGCAGTTGAATCAATGTACCTGTGTTAAAACAGGTGTGTTTTTTCTTTACGTGTCTCCCTCAATGAGGTGGTGACGTGGGTGGTCAGGATGAGGACGACTCTCCTCAGCTACTCAGGACCAGGAGTGATGCTTCCTTCATGCGTGTTCAGAGGAGGTCAAAGACTCACACTGCCAGAGACCTGCAGCGCTTGCGCACACACAGGTTCTCAATCAACGGCCACTTCTACAACCATAAGGTACATAAACAGAACACGCATAACAGTGCACCCGTTAATGTTTCTGGTTGTTGACACATCTCCAGGTGCAGAGGGGCAGTGCTTTCCTGTGTGGGTGTGCCTGTGCTTTTGCTGAGTTTTACAATAGCCAGCTGTGATCTCATTTCATTAATGTGCCACAGGGAGGAGAGAAAAAAAGGGGTTACACTGTGTTCCTGCATCAGTCTCTCAGATACAATAAGTGCATGTTGTTTTTGAACAGAGTCCAGGTACAGAGTGAGAGATTTCATTTCTGTTTTAGACTTCCTGTGGAAAATGTCCAGGGCACTCAAGCCTAGGAATCCACACTGAAGTGTTGATGAAGTAAAGCGCCTCTACTAGTACTCTGTCTTCTACATGGGCATTTTCTGTTGTGAATTTTTCCATTATTGTGTTCTTGCCTCCAGACATCTGTTTTTACTCCAGCCTATGGTTCAGTCACTAACGTAAGAGTAAACAGCACCATGACAACTGGCCAAGTCCTGAACCTGCTGCTACACAAGTTTAGGGTGAGCAATAAAGATACCGGTCTCACTTAAAGTTGATTAAAATCAAGTATTTACCTTATTAATGTATTCATTTGATAAATTTTGTATACTTGAAAATGTGAGTGAAGTAAGCAGTTATTATCATGGGTGATCATTTTGGTAAATCAGTGGTAAACTGGATCTTGCCACTGACAAACGCACAGTGCTAGCCTGGAGACAGCTACAGTTTCATAGGCAGTATACTCAAGGAAACCAGTCCTTCTAACCTGCTGGCATAACAGCAACATTGTTTTTGAACTAAAAGCTTTCTATGCCTGCCTTAATACTTCTGTCTTCTAAGGTGGAGAATAAAGCTGAGGAGTTTGTTCTTTACATGGTGCATGAGTCTGGTGGTAAGTGAGACCTTTCAATCTGTGTTGGTTTTTTTTATTTTTATTAATTTGTTTATGTTTTTTCTTTATTGTGTGTGTGTGTGTGTGTGTGTGTGTGTGTGTGTGTGTGTGTGTGTGTGTGTGTGTTACTTTGCTTATGACCTTGCAGAAAGGACACGACTGAGGGTTGGTGAATACCCACTGGTGACACGTGTGCTTTATGGACCCTGTGAGAAAATTTCCAAGATCTTTATCACAGAGGCAGACCTGGGAGAGGAAGTCACATATGATGTGAGGATGGGCTTAGTGCCACTACTCTTCTTTTATCTTGTGCACGTGACTTCTTTTTTTTCTTTTTTCTGTAGACGCACAACAAAACAATGGCTCAATGATAGACAGTTGGGTTATAATTAGCAAGCTGAGAAAAGATTTCCTGTTTAGGGACTGATGTAACAATGGCTAACATGACTAAATCTGTGACAACACTGTAATATAAATAAGGTTGCTGCTCGGTACATTCCCCAAATAGTCTATCATTTGAATCACTCTAAATTAAGAAAGGCAACACTATTTTTGCACAAGTAAACAAAAGTTTTACCTTTATTTAAAATAATAACTTAAAGCCAAATCTCACTTGTCTAATTTCGGTTCATTGTTCATTGACATGTCCTTTTATTATTGTTGTGTCATCTTATAGTTTTTAAAAGATTAGAGTTTTAAACAAAATGCCAAAGTAATATTTATTGGTTTAGCAGTTTGATTATCACTTTCTGCAAAAAAGGGACTGTGGGCAAATCCTGGACTAGCCCCCCAATTTATGTTATGCTATGTCTGGGAAAATTAAAAATAACACGATAAATATCCATTTTCCGAGCTCCCTGCAGGCAAAACAACAATTTAATAATGAACAGTAAATGTCATATTTATTTATTTATTTTTTAAAACAGAGTATAAATTAGGATTAGAGTCCCAAATAATGGGTAAACAAATATCTATACATCTATATTATGTATACTATATCTATACATCTCAATGAAGTTAAGAAAGAATAAAAAAGAATGGGATGCAGACACCCCAATTACTCCTGCAGGTGTGAACACAAAGTGCACAAGTTACAGGTATTCATCTATTTGGCTATGTATATGGGCCACAATTGCAGCAGATTCCAGTCGCAATATTCACTCTCACACAAAATGCAGACCTTTCCATAAAAGCAAACAATATATCAGTTGCACTGAAAAGCACAAGAATACAATAAATAACAGTAATGAGTGCTTTCTGCCATCTTAGTGCTAAACCAGGGGAAAGTAAAAAAGCTTTGTTTTGTGTAACATTTATTTGTGGATAGTTCTCCCTCAAAATGATACGTTTGAATTTATCTTTTTCCAGGTTGCCCAGTACATAAAGTTTGAGATTCCCGTTTTAGACAGCTTTGTAGAAAAACTGAAAGAGGAAGAGGAACGTGAAATAATCAAACTGACCAAAAAGTAAGTCAAGAGTCTATCCTCTCATAAATGTTGTAAATCTCAACTGATTTATTTCATGATGTGGAGCCAATATGCATGTTTCCTGTCAGTATTACTGAATCAAAACAAGGCAGTCACTCTTCAGTTAAGGACAGTGTCACGGCTTATTGTTTGCAAGCTTATATAATCTTTCACCTCATATGACTGAGATTTCAGCCTACTAAGCCTGACATTGTATGTACTTTTATGACTCATGTGGCCTTATGAGTCTGTTTACACAGTTCTGTGGTAAACAGACTCTCAGACTTGCTTCTCTTCTGGAAACAAAAGGCACATCATCATAAGAAAAATATTACATTGCAATGTTAAGATCAGGTTTAAGGTTGGGATAACGTTTCCATGAATTACTACAAGTCAGTGATGGAATCGCAACTGTGCCTTTCATGGTTACAGTTAACTTGCATCACATTGTCTCAACCTGTATTCTTTTTTAGGATTTGTGTTCTAAGTAGCTAAGCTCCACTGACAGTCTGACGAACAAGTCATTCATAACACATTCTTTGTTCAGTCTTTTCATTAAAATAATACCACTCTTCAGTAATAAATAAATATGTATTTGGGTTTAAGTGTAAACATGCAACACAAAGCCTTTATTCGAGTGTTTCTTTTCCCCCACCTCTGCAGGTACAGTGCCCTGAAATCTATGATACTGCATCAGCTTGAAGACAGAGCTCACACTGATGACAGAGCATGATTGTTTCTATAAGCGCGTGCTGATGTGTAAGGGGAATGGGCGGGTGCAACACTAATGATTGTTGTTTTAGTATGGGAATAGTTCCAGATACTTTAGTGAATGTAGAGGTAAAGGAGAAAAAGTGAGTCACCACTTTGTATCATCTATTCTGTCAATATTTTTACAACTAAGTGCATCACTGTTTTGATATCTTCTATTAATATATTCACATTTTGTATGAAAA
Source organism: Haplochromis burtoni (assembly GCF_018398535.1). Classification (NCBI taxonomy): domain Eukaryota; kingdom Metazoa; phylum Chordata; class Actinopteri; order Cichliformes; family Cichlidae; genus Haplochromis; species Haplochromis burtoni. The sequence continues at coordinate 66,083 of NW_024582657.1, read as the reverse complement.
TCTTTACTGCACATATGGATATTTATACTGAAGTGTTTTGGTAATGTTTTCTCTGACTTGGACCTTTTTATCTAATAAATCAGCTTTAGTGTTGTCCTTCAAAAATACTGCTTGATGTCCTATAATAAAGAAACTAAGCTTGGGCTTACACACACAGCCATATTTATTATTTCCTGTGTTTCCACAGACTGAACACACATTAGCATTGTTCTTCTAAGCAGCCCTCTTTGCCAGCTACTTCCCATGAGAGGGGGGGGGGGTGTGTGTGTGTGTGTGTGTGTGTGTGTGTGTGTGTGTGTGTGTGTGTGTGTGTGAGAGAGAGAGAGAGAGAGAGAGTGTGAGTGAACCCTGAACCTTTCAGCATTACACAATAGAGGTATCCTGAGAGAGTATGGCTGTTCCTTTTTCCCACAGATTTACAAACGGCAAGACTTTTGTAATATTTTGTGGCTCAACCTTGACTTTAAACACTGACCTACAATCACTATTATTGTTTTATCAGATCATAACAGTAATTCAATAATGCTCCCTACTCCCAACCATTAATCTCACATATATTCACAGAGCTCATGGTCTTACTAAAGCAAATTTAGTTTGAAATATTGGGTAAGAGGAAGATTGGTCACATTTATCCACTACTTAAGGGAATATTGCTAAAGGTTAACTGTGTCCAGCTAAGGAAAGCTGTATCTTATGAACTTCTAAAACCCTGCAGAAATGGAAAAACTCCAAGTATAGTCATGTTTGCTGCAGTAATTTCTTTTGAGCCTTTGAATACTGGTTTAATTTTCAGTATGAAAAACATATGCTCGTGCAAAATTCCTGATAAGCATCAGAGTCTGCCTTTCCTGCAAATGGATAAGATATTCTGTTAGATTGCTATATATTAAACTAAATATCTATGCATGGAAGTTAGTAGAAACTATAAGCAGACATTGGATTTACATAGCTGAAAATTTCTGGTTTCTGATTGTGGTCAATAAAAGCAAGTTTTATTGATCATTGCAACTGAACTTGTTGCATGCATGTAAATGTTCCATTTGGGGGGGGAGATAACAATTCTGAAAAGTAATTTCAAAAACATCAGCTATTGTCTGCAGATGGTTAAGCTTTTAAAGATATATCGTTTGCATCTATAAACAATGACTGATTCACAAAACAGGAGGTCTTGAACCACATCCGTGATCCAAATAAAACTGCTACATAGGAAGCTGTGAAAACCTGGCCTTTGCACCCTAGCTGATAGGTTTGAGAGACTGGCAACTGATTAGCAGTAAACCAAAAATAAAAACAATTGTAATGATTTGCATTCACCAAAGAGCTACTGTGTGGACCTTGACTGTTTTATCAATTGGTGTTCCTGTTGTTGTAAATTTACTTACAATCTCATCTCTGAACCCAAAAACAAAACGTTTTATCATATTTAAATATCATCCTAAAATTAAAGGGAGAAAATCAGTATTAAATACAATGTTAATTGTGCTGTACTGCACATAAGTTAAAATGCCATTTAGAAAGACTTATTGTTTTCATGTGTGTGTAAATAACACAAACAGGCCATTTGTTAAAGCATTTTTTTTTTTTTACTGTAATAGCACCCTCTAGTGGCCATTGAAATACCGATGCACAAAAACTATTTCTGTAGGCACAACCTAAACAGAACCATCTGTGTGGAAAAATTACACTGGTGCAGAAATGACAAAACTGCAAGACCCAGACCAATGATACCATCTTTCATCTTGTCTATGGATTAAATTAACTGGGAAACTGTGGCACACTACACACTCACTGGCTCACAATTTGATTGGCAAGTCGATAGGCAATGTAAACAGGCTTAGTGAGCTCTAATCAGAACCATAATTTACAAAATGAGCTGTTATTCCATTTAGTATAATACAAATAATCTGAAAAAAGTTTACTGAGATCACAGGTCAAGTGGGGGGCAAGGAGGACTGAAAATTCTGAAGTACATCAGTTACTTCAGTAAAAAATTTCCCACGTGTGAGAATAATAAAAGTTTACCTTATCTTATCTTACAATGTGCAAAGTTGGCAGTGACAGTTAGCGAGACCTAACCTCTCTAAGGGGGTTCGATCCGACTCAAAGAGGACAGAATCATGCCAGGAAAATTATGAATTATTTTTCTAGGAGTGCAAAAAAAAAGAAGAAGAAGAGGAACAAACAAATGTGGTCACTGGCATTTCTGGCGTAATAAACACCTGGATTTTATAGGACTGTTGGTACTGTTAGGGGTGTGAGATTATTTATAAAATAATGGTGATGAACGGTTGAAGGGGTCCCCTGTGAATTTTTGCTTAGAGTCCATCCCAACAGCAGCCTGCTGGCCAGTTAAAAGAATGGAGTTTTAAGGCACTTCCAACTTTTCAAATTAGGAACTGGTAGCTAAATCTATCAAGGGGCCACTGGAGAAACTGGGACTTTTGGCACTTCAGCACTGGTTTCATTTTGCATTAGTTGCAGCTTGGTTGGGAGATGCTCTTAGAAAAACATTAGCATTTAACAAACAGGGCTTTAAAAGGGCTTTAAACGTTTTAAAAAATCACCAAATTGCTGTTGGGGCAGATGTGTCTGTAAATCATTTCAAAACTATATTTCTCGTTTTTCTTGCCTTTTATGGTCCTTTCCCCAGTTTGATGTCAGAGAAATCATGTCAAGTGTCTGTGGTCACTGCTTATATAAACAAGTTAGTACAAAGTGAAATGATACTTCCTGATGATGTGTTTATGGTCCGTTAATTGTTTCATTTTGTGTATTTCGTTTTCTTACGGACAGGTACCGCAAACATGCTGCAGCGCAGTCTTCCAACTGCACGTTCCTAAACGTGGATGACGTTGTGCGTTGGTCAAACGGTGATTGGTTGAGAGGTGGGCCGAAACAGGGAAGGAAAGGACAGATAACTTCCACCAGTAGCAAGAGAAGAGCTAAAAAATAATAATGAATACCGTAGGAATACAGCAAGAGAGGCACAGACAGCGGCTGTAGTGGGCGCTTTTCATTTCCTTTAACACTCTGTTTCACTTCAGCTCTTTGTATTACGTAACTTCAGTCTTGTCCACGGCTGGCTGAGTAGCCCACTCACCTGTAGCCTGCCGCCTATTTTTGACACTGCCTCCATCGACAACAGACCCTCTCTGCAGGTAGACGTGCCGTCCACGGACTGCCAACGCGTTACCGCTACTATATAATGTGCACCGATATATAAGTCACACCCCACTGTATGCTCGAGTCACACTATCTTATTTCAAACACGCCCCGAGGTGAAGTTGAGATAAAGCTGTGAGAGCGACAGTCCTACAGTTCGATGCGAACCAAGGATGGCGACGAGTGCGGACCCAAAGATAGTTATAATAGGATGTGGAGTATCGGGTATAGCAGCGGCTCACCGGCTTGTCAAAGCTGGATATGGTCATGTGCGGATACTTGAGGCGACTGGAAGAAGCGGGGGACGAATAAAAACAGCAACTCTGGGTAAGTTTATATGTAGTTTCTGTTTTAGTCGGTTTCGTCTTTACACTGTCAGAAAATCAGAAACCAACTAAATTAAATCCTTAGTAAGAACAACATTAATTTCTAAGTGTGAGCATCTTTATTGCAGACAATCTAGGAGGATAAGCGATCCAACATGTTCTTGTCTCTTTCAATCACCTGCTGCTGTCAGCATCTTCTGTTGTACTTATTCTCAGTTTCAGTGCTTGGACTGTTGTGCAGCTTTCTGATGTTTTCCGAATGGTGAAACAACACAAAAATGATGCCAGTGCATACAGACACCTCACATTAAAGTTTTTACAGGACACTATGCAGTGCCGTGAAAAACTAAGTGCATCTTAGCAACCAGGTGCTGTTAAAGTCTGGATGAACCTCACCACACAAAAAAAAGGGTTTTGGCAGTCTGCTGTAGGCATGTGACCCGGGCACCTTGCAGTCGTTGAGTCGATCTCTGTATGCCAAGGTATTCTAAAGTCAAATGTGAGTGTCTGTCTGACAAGCTAAAGCTTGGCCCAAAGTAGGTCAGACAACATGATCGTGATCCCAAGCACTAAAGCGGAATAGCTGAAAAAGAAAATAATTGAGGTGCTGCAATGTCTCAGTCAAATTCCAGGCCTCAACACGATTGAATGTGGGACCTTAACAGAGCTGTGCTTTAATGGATGCCCACCAACCTCAATAAACCGAAGCAACATTGTAAAGAAGAGTTGGCCAAAGTTCCTCCACAAAGACGTGAGAGACTACTAAAGTCATGCAGTAAAGAATAACTTATAGTTATTGCTGCTACAGGTGGTTCTTCCAGCTTTTGACTCATGGGGTGTGTTTAGTTTTTCTCAGAATTACAAAGAGTTCTGTGAAACCTGATCTACTAGTACAACGGCCTCCCATCATCAAGATAATTATGCTGTCAACTTAATCTTTGGTCAGTTTACTGTCATTGTGCAAGTAAATGTACACAAAGACTTGTTTTTCTTTGACAGGTAGCACTATTACAGAGATTGGTGCGGCTTACATCCATGGCCCATCTGAGGAGAACCCATTGTTTTGTCTGGCTCGTGACTATGACCTCCTGCCTCCAGAAGCCCTCACTCCAAAGAACCAGGCCGTAGACGTGGATGAAGATCCTCCCTTGGTCCCCAACTGGTTCAGCAGTTCAGGTGACCAGACATAGTAACACAAGTGTACTTCAGCACATCGCATCATCGTGTATATTAATAGCGTGCTTGGTAAGCTGTGATTGTTATTACAACTTTAAATTCTGTCCCAAAGGTCAGAGGCTGAGTGCAGAAAGCATGGAACCAGCTGAGGAGCTGTTTCGTGAGATTTTAGATAACACTTCACAATTTCAAAATCGCAAAAACACATCCTGGAAGAGTGTAGGACATTTCATGCGAACAAAGGTACATTGTTTTGAATTATGCTTGTTGCTGATGATATAAAAAGCTGTAAAGAAAAAAATCAGTTTTGTTGAAATTTGGCATTTTGTGCAGGCGCAGAACCAAGCAGCGGGAAGATGGAAAGATGAGGATGAAACCACTAGGCAGCTGCTTCTCTCTGCCTTCAGTACTATGCTGAAGTTTGAGTGCTGTGGAAGTGCGACTCATAGCATGGATGACATAGACCTGGCAGGCTTTTCTATGTATAAGAGCCTACGTGGCGTGGACTGCATGCTTCCAAGGTTTGTGCATCATTGTATGCATAAAGGGTGTTAACATAAATGCCATTCATTTACTTGTCATTTGCTCACCTGTAGCAATTTAAGTTTATGCCTTCACCACCAAGTGCTGTCAAAGAGTAAAGCTGCATTGATTAATACTGAGTTATTAAAGTGGCAGTGATTTAGATCCTTAGTCCTTTAGATTGTTTCTTTTATTTACTCCTCTGATCAGCCTGTGTGAGAACCTTCTGTGGTTTTTATTATAGCGATTAGCTAATTATTATTTATTCATTTATTGTCTAGTTTTACAAGAACAAAGCTAATTTATCCACAATAAAGACTAAGACGATGAAATACAGGCACCTTGATGTCTGTAAGTACGCACTAAATAAATAGAAAATGCTCTTGACTGCTCCAGTTTCACCCAGTTAATCTTTATAATTTGTTATTTATTCACTACAGATTATATTTAAAGTAGCCAGACAGGATCCATGGACATGTGCTTGAGCTAACTCTTAGACATATTTGGCACTCTGCCATATTAAAGGTCATGGGCCTGATTTCCATTCGCTGCACCTTAATTCATTTAGAGAATCACTAACCACAACTAAGTCTTGAAAGACTATGAAATAACCAGGAGCACATGCTGAAACAACTTTAAGCTAGCACGGGGCTGTCACACAAACGCAAAGCAGGAGATGAAGCATAGCTGAATATGTTTCTAAACCAACTTCATTCTAAGCCAAAGACTAGAAAATATGATGAAGCATATCTTCCCTTTGGCTTCACCTGCACAAGGCATTTTTTGAAAAATGTATTGATAGCAATGCTGAATATTATTACACAGGAAAAAAAAACAACTACATGTAAAATAATTACACCGTGACGCCTCTGCCTTGTAAATGGAGTGACAGTAACTGTGTGTGTATGTAAGCCTGTAAAAACTGAAGATAGTCAGATTAACAGTATTTCGTCTCTATCCGCCATTCTGTAAATCAGCTCATGTAAACAATAACGTGGCGCACAGCGTGACATGAAAAAAAGGCACATACCTTTGAGGTTGCGTGACGACGTAAAGGCAAAAAAGGAGTTTTAAGAAATCTCAGTTTTCGGTGATTGGAAACGCCGTTTACGTGTGGACGAAACAGCTGCGTTTTCAAAAATACCCGTGTAGGTGTGGACGCAGTGTAAAAGAGTTAGTAGTTTATTTTATTACTACCTGTCATTTTTAATTGTTTACTAAATGTTTGAGGTGTAAAATAAACCGCAATGGAGCAAAATAAGGGTGTGTGTGGTTGGAGGATGTCTTTTTGTGTGTGTGTGTGTGTGTGTGTGTGTGTGTGTGTGTGTGTGTGCGCGCGTGCACGCGGGGGGCGCGAACATTTTTCTTGTAAAACAAAGGGGGGCCTAGCAAAAAATGTTTGGGAACCACTGCTCTAATCTAATGAACCTCAATAGTAAGCGGTGAGTCAAGTTTTGCACACTTCATGGACACTCATCATCACTTTGTCATTGTCAACAGCTATGATTATCACATCAAATATAAAATACAAATGTACTACAGATGCTGCATTGTGGTCATCTTAATGTATCTTATCTTGCAGAGGATTTGAGCGCCTAATTGAGAACTTGATGTCTGAACTCCCCTCTGATTTGGTGACCTACAATTGCCCTGTGAGCTGTGTCCACTGGAGCAACACAGAGTGTGGCTCAAGTCCTGTGACGGTTGAGTGTGAGAATGGCGAGAGGATTGCTGCTGATCACGTTATTGTCACTGTGCCTTTAGGTAAACTTCTTTTCATATACTTCATCCTGTTTTTCGTATCTCTGCATGAAATTGATTAATTGTAAATTCCGTGCTACGACCAATGTCAGAGCTTAATCTTAATGGCGGGGTTTTGGTAGTGTCACTTTAACAATGGAATACAGACCAAGTTAGATTTAACCCTCTGCTGCAGTTTATGCAATTTTTAATACGTTTTCTTTTTGTCAGGATATCTGAAGAAGCACCACTCCTCTCTGTTCTACCCTCCTCTCCCGGCCCACAAGCTGAAGTCGATCGAGACACTAGGATTTGGAACATGTGACAAAATATTTGTGGAGTTTGAATCGCCGTGGTGGGATGCTGATTGTGAAATCATCTACCTCGTGTGGGAAGACGAGGTTTGTAATACAGCAGCCAGAATAGTTTCATAAGTATGTACCGAACCTGTCTTAATAACAGGTTGACAGATATTTTTAAACTTTGTTGCACAATTTTAAAGATATGAACCTGTTTCTTTGTTTTTATGTATATGATGCAATAAAATATCTCAGAAATGTTGCCTAGTAAGGGTAAAACAATAGAGATATTGTGTGAACTTGTGTTTTAGAGCCAGAGATCAGAGAGGACATAAACCCTTTTGTGTTTTCAGGAGACTGTGTCAGACCAAGTGTCAGATGTAAGTGAATCCTGGATAAGGAAGTTGGTGACATTCACTGTGCATAAACCTTCTGAAACGTAAGTGACATGTTAATCTGAGAGACCATTAATGATTTTTCCCTCCTATAAAGTTTCCTTTGCAATTCAAACCAGCATTCTGACTTCTCTTGTTGATTAACACAAACTCTCAGGGGTAGCCATGTTCTCTGTGGTTGGATTTGTGGCCATGAGGCAGAGTATATGGAGACACTTCCTGAGGAGGAAGTGAGAGAGTCAATCACAAACCTCGTCCGTACATTCACAGGTAAGTTTTATATCTGATCTAAACCTTATAGCTCTTTCCTCTATAGCATAATTAAAGATAAAAAAATAAATATCAAAGAGACTAATGATTAAAATTAAAGGTTGTTATACCTAAGAAAACTTCTCTGTATGCACAAGCATCACAACAGTTCAATTTTTCATTAGAAATCTATAAAACATCTCATTGTTATAGGAATAAAACAAGTTCAGGTAATAAAGAGTATATATGCAGATATAATGGCATTAAATCGAGCAGCAAACGTGTATGACTATTACCTAAATATCTTTATGTCTTACAGCAATAAGACTGAGTTTGTGGTTGAACCTGCTAATATGATGTTGGCACAAATTGTATTTATATTTTAAAAATCTGATAGTCATCACACTCTTACTTATATATAACATATTAGTATTGGGAAAATAGTTCAGTATAGATTTATGAAACCAGGTCAGATTGCAGTTTATCCTCTGATGTTGACATGCCCAAAACAGGCCACTGTGCAGATGACAATTGATTGTAGAAAACTATGCAGCTATTTTCCTCGACTGAAACCTTCTAGTGCAGAAATGTACATGTTAGACCGAGTATTGAATAGGTATTGAATGGGCACCATTAAGGTAGAAGCTACCTGGTTTGTGCCCGAGAAAACACACAAATCGCCTCGACACTACGTCAGGAAGGGCATCCATAATAATCTTGTCAACTCAAATATACAGAGCTGCCTAATGTGGTAACATGTTTTGGAAAGGGGAGCATCTAAAAGTAGCTTGAGTAGCTGCAAGAAATATTCTTCTCAGATAATTGATCCATAATTGATCCAGCTGCTGCTTTTTAATAAACCAGAATGTATGGGGTGTCACAACCCGGCTCAAAGGATGTGACAAGCAAGTGGGAGACCACACACAGGCTTTTAAAGGCTGTAAGATATTTTTAATGAAATAAGGTAAAGAAACTTAAACACAAGTTAAATAATACAACAGCCATAACTGAAGAACAAAATGAACATAATGAGTGACAGACAAAGAGAGACAGCCATGATTCAGTCAAGGTTTCTTTATACACTGGGACTGGCCTGCTCAGGTGTGCTGCATCTATAACTGGGTCAGCTCTACCTACCTGCATGAAACAGGCAACAAGAAAACAAGAACACAAGGCCACCCCACTGGCTGTCACAGGGGGCATATTGGAGGGGCAGGCTGTATAAGGCACTGCCTGCTGAAATGAGCTAGCAAATAGTTACTGATATACAGTATTCAAGTCCTAAAAAGCTGTCATACATAGAGGGAAGGCTTTAATATGTAGTAAAAGTAATTTATTTATATCAGTTTTTTTTATATATATATTTTCTGAAGTTGTTGAGCCTTGGTTATTTCATATTTGTGTGTAGGAAACGATACCATCACACCAAAGAGAATCCTGTGTTCCCGGTGGTTCACTGATCCCTGGACATACGGTTCCTATTGTCACCCAGCCATAGGCTGTACAGCCAAGGACCTGAAGAACATGATGGAACCTCTGCCTTCACAGGAAACTCTGTCACAGGTACAAAACGTCTTGAGCCACCGCTAATATTTTTCTTCCAAGGAGCCAGACTTTCATGTCATTTTTCTAAAGTGGTCTTGAGTAAGAGTTCTCCAGGCTTTTTTGAATGTCTTTAAAAATGTTCAGTCCAGTCCTTGTACCTGACCATTTTCAGAGGAGTGTTTTGTCCGTTAAAATCCATTTTAAAAAGTATCCTTTAGCGCTTTGTTACTAGCAGCCTGTTGGAAAAAATGCATCATTTGTTTACATTTGTTTATTCAATCTATAAAAACTGCCAGTGATAACACAGTTCAATTCAATTCAATTTTATTTATATAGCGCCAAATCACAACACAGTTTGATAAGAATTGCTAGTAGAAAACGTGACATATCTTGGCATGGTGTGCAGCAGATGAACTATTAGTAAATCAAGTGAGTCATATTGCCCAGGGAAGTACTGACTTCTGTTACTTTATAGTTAGACAGAAAGTGACATAATATAACCTTGAAAAATGTTTCTCACTTTTACTGCTTGTGTGTTTCAGCCCCTGCAGGTGTTGTTTGCTGGAGAGGCGACCCATTCTTGCTTTTACTCCACCGTTCATGGAGCAATTATCACTGGGTGGAGAGAAGCGGATAGGCTCATCACTCACTACTGGGCTTCTGTTAGCCCATGAATTCCCTGTAATATAAGAAATTTAAAGATAAAGACTTTTCTTTTAGCTTTTTTTTTTTTAAACTAAAAAACAATCAAATAAGTCTTTTATCTTTTCTGACTGCTCTTTAGTCAGATAAGATAAAAGACAAATCTTATCTGTGTCTTATCTGGTGACACTGAGTAATCATAATGGTTGTCTTTTGGCACTAAAAACCACAGTGCTGAATATGGGAAAAAAGAGGGCTTGTGGCATAGTTATGTTGTAATCTGGAGTTCCACTCCTTATCTAGGTTTAAAGGTTGACGCATTACATTATACATTAGTCATTGCTAACATGTTGCCAAGGGAACTTTTACTGGTGGAGTTGTTGGTAATATTAATGCAAGTAAAATTATGTTTTTGTTGTGATTTTAAAAATAAGAATATGCATAAACTGAATCAATGCCAACAATTTTAATAAAAAATATCAAAGAATAAGAGCACTGAACAATTTTAGTGTATTATGAACAAATAAGACACAGTTATGCATGGTCAACCATAGCATACCATAAAAATGACAGGTAGATCACACGTGACTTAATCGCTACAGGCAAGCAGTAGTTGGGCAGGTGCTTGGATAAAATTTGCTAAGCAAAGCAGGTACAATAGAACAAATACAAATGGCAGGCAAAGTAGCAGGAAGTTATTGAAAAGTGGGTCAGTGTGGCGTGGGCTTAGTGATACAACCCTTAGTGAGTGTGACTGAGGAAGGAATTGATTAAAAATGGGAAAACTTGCAGGTATGGATGAAGTAAGCTAGATAAAAAGTACACCAAATAATAGCTTTATTTTCCATAGAGGAAATATCCATACATAAATGCATTCCCTGGACATTGCAACTATTTTGCAATGATTAATAAGCACAAATCAAAGTCCAAATCATCTGTTTTAAACCACAATCAGGACACATGCTATGTAGTTGCTTGTGTGTTTTTTGTCTTTCTATAGAATAAAAAGACCACAAATATAATGTGTGATTCAGATGCAGAATAGTTCATTTCCTCAATAGGGAGAACACCAAATCATTGAAACATTACATTAAACACAAAATAATGATATATTTGCATTTTCTAAAGGACCGCGGTCCTCCTAATATTTCGAATTATGTAATGATTTTGTTTCAGTTTATGCAAACATAATTTATTAGATTCCCTATAATAAAACTGAAGTAAATGACAGGAGACGCACTTTGCTTTACTTGTCACAAGTGGACAAAAGGGCTCTATCCAGGTTTGTGATTGTGTTTTTAATTAATAAATAAAATCAAACATGGACACATTGTAGTGTATTTACTGTGTTTATTTATGCAAATAAATTAATGTCTACTTTTTTCTCCCCCTGTGTTCACCTTATGAGGTCACCAAATACTCTTGTCTTTATTGGTTTATGCATAAAGAGCAGGAACTTTCTCACTTGCACCTCCACAAAGGTGTTTTTCTTTTCTGTACTAGAAGCACCAAGGTTAATCATAAACCAGGATTACCAGGATCCAGGTGCATTCTAGGGCACCCAGGCGTTTCAGGCTTTCTGTCATCTGAAATGAAAATGTTAGTATGTTATATAGATCAAAATACCAGCTAACTGTAAGAACCTTGATGTCAGTCCTCTGTTTGAAAATACATTGTCTGCTCTCTAATACTCTGAAGTTTAATACTGAAAAACTGCAGTAAGGATACAACTTTAATTATTAACTGACAAGTGAAGTCTTTGTGTTTTGGAAATACAAATACATTTCCTCAAAGTCACCAAATAAAATATTCAATGTGTAATGAAGTGTATTTTATTTAAGAAAGCCACTAAAGACAAAGTAGCTCTCTATGAATATATAAGGTGATGTCATGTGATCAGCTTTAGGGAGGCATGCAAACTTTTCTTCTGTCAGCTCATCTGTCTCTATCTCTCTGTCTCAACAAAGCTTTTTTTGGAGGAGTGACCACTCCTTACAAAGAAAATAACTTTAAATTTTAAGTTATTAAGTTACAATTTTGAAACCTGAAATTTTGGCTTATTGATAATATATTATAATGTAAACATATTTTCAATGTATTTTATTTATAATGGCGAGAATAACTTTCCATGTAGTCAAGCTTTCTAGGGAAAATCGGAAAATGAACTTTATTCTGAAAATCTTGACCGGAAGAATTTTTGTTCGCAGCTGGGGGGGTTTTTCGCTCCACTGAAGGACACAGCTGCGGTTCACCGTTGTTGCCAGACATGGGTGGACACAGAGACGCGAAAGTAGTGATCATAGGATGTGGGATAGCTGGTATAGCAGCAGCACAGAAACTGGTGAAAGCTGGTTTTCATCATGTGCGGATACTGGAGGCGACAGGAAGAAGCGGAGGACGAATAAAAACAGGAAGGATCGGTGAGTAACATGCACTTAGGGCTTTTTCAGTCAATCTGCAGTTTTTTAAATTCTGGTGTCCGCAAATTACAAACACACAATTCATTTTCTTGTCATGATGGCAAGCAACAGTGTAAAGTTTTTTTTTATTTCCTCACACTGCACTTTCATGTTGGATGTGATTGGATGACCTAAAGTAAAAGCGCAGCATACAGATGCATGCCAGGGATATGATAGAAGGACTTTGGATACTACGTTATAACACCTTATAGCACAGCTGTATAATGAGTTGAACTCTGGCAGAAACTTACACATTGCATAACCGTAATGTATAGCTCCTCCAAGCGTCATAAAGTGGTGTGTAGCAAAGGTTTTGTGGACCCATATGAAGGATTCGTAAGAGAGGAAAGCGAAGTAAAGAAAGAAGCCTTACTGCTGTAAACTGTTCAAAATACAAGATGCAAATAATTTGGAGCAATATGCTGCTACCATTCTGCAACTGACTGGATCAAGTTGGTAATGACATTCAATATGTTTTTGATAATACAGTAACTAAGAGTGATAAATTACTGAAAGCCACATTTAACAGAAATTAATATTTAACTGTTACATTTGAGTTCAGTAACCTTTCTGTTCTATAGGAATATAACTAGATTACAACCAACTGGCAGCCGGTTGAGTCCCCTCGATTTGTGCTAACTGACAAAGTCTCATTCAAACCGATTGAAACATGGCAGGAGTTTGTCTACATTTATAAATTAGACAGCTATTATATGAAACCTTCAACAATGTCTCCTAGAGTGATTGGACTCAATCCAAGTCAGACTATAACTGTTTGCAGAAAGGTTGCCTTCTATAAGGTGAGATTATTCATAGCATCCCCAGAGTATTTTAGTTTATCGATACTATGCCCTATCAATTTCCCCCCCGATCTTTGTCAGGTATTTACCAAAAAGTGATTGCAGGAATTTTTTTTAGAAATGACTTGTTGGTTTGGTTTTTGGTGAAATTAACATCACTGTTATTTTCCATCACTTTGAATACATATTTTCAGGGCCTGAAAAGAACTAGATATTTTATATATGTAGATACAATAGGTAGAGGTAGGTAGGTAAAGTAAAGTAAAATAGGTAAAGGTAGAATCATGAAGATACTTGAAAAACAGGCCATTTCTTTTAGATATGTATATATCTATATCTCTCTCTATAGATAGATAGATAGATAGATAGATTGTTAATCTTAAGTGTGTGCTGATTCTGACTGACGTTGTTATTTTTGTACACACACACACACACACACACACAGACATGTATAAAATAAAGGAACGCAGGCAGCAGTGTGCAGTTGCAGGGTGCGTTTGCTGCTGCCCACGCGTGTAAAAACGACTGCAGTCTCTGTGTTTTCTAACTCGGGTGTCTTAGCTGAAGAATTACAGGGTGATTTAAAGAAATCCCCTGTCAGGATTGTTTTCTCATTCTCTTGTTGTGATGATGATGATGATGATGATGATGTTTATTATTAGAGTTTCATGTTTCTGTTTATCCATGTTTTAGGAATTGTGGTTTCATGTATTATTTTCTGTCCGTGTCTTTTAGTAGTGTTTCATGTTTTCTGTTTTATTGTGAAAGTCGTTGTCTTAGGTTAGTGTGTGCAGCTTTGTTCCCCCCTGTCTCGTTAGCCCTGATCTCTCCCAGCTGTGTCTCCCTCCTGTTGCCCATTCCCTCATTACTACCCTGTGTATATAAGCCCTGTGTTTTCCCATGCTCGGTGTCGCGTCGTACCCTCAGATTATGCCTGTGTGTTTTTTGGTTTCTGTATTCGCGGCACTTCACGTTTGGTTTTCATGTCAGCAATAAAGCTGAGGTTTTGATTTACAATTCTGTGTTCGAGTCCTGCGCTTGGATCCTCCTCTCCGCCTGCCCGCACACAGAGCCCTGACATAGATATATAGATATAACCCCTTCAGAAATCCAGTTTACTCCAGTCTGTTTACGAAGACATGTAAAGATATTACTCGTAAAAATTTAAAGGAAAAAAACACACACACAGAAACATTGGAAACCGCTCTTTGGCTGACGATCACTTTTTGGCACAATACCAGCAAATAATAGAGCACCAAACAGAGACAGAGATTTAACAAAAGGAGGCAGGACTTCAAGGACAACATAATTAAAAGAACAAAACACTTAACTAAGAACACTGGGACTCGGGATTATGACACCAAGGTCTGTAAATGATACTACTGTGTTAACTAATCTCACCATTGTTGTCTCTTAGGACAAAATTCATTCAACAATATACAACATAGTGTAGAAGAAACTAGACACATTTTAAAAATAGAAATACAATTAAAACCTGTTCCTATGTAACAGTATATTTGATCATGTGGTTAATAAAACAGTAGGCTGATTGGTTATCCAGCCAACCCTTGCCTACACCCTATACCCTTGCCAGGCAGCTCTAATACAACAACAGCATGGCAAGAGTATACAGTATATAATCCGATTATTAAAAGTTGTTTCCTTCTCTGCTTCTGGACAAAATCTTTTTACCTGTAGGTGATAAAATTGTTGAGATAGGAGCAAATTGGATCCATGGGCCGTGTGAGGAGAACCCGGTGTTTTGTCTGGCCCGTCAGTATGGGCTTTTGGATCCAGAAGCCCTCAAGCCGGAGAACCAGGCCTTGGATGTCAGAGGCCATCTTCCTTGGGTTCCCAGATTCTTCAGCAGTTCAGGTTCAAGGATGTTTTTATAAAGTGTATTTGTTGGTTTGATTGTTTTTTTAGATTAGTAATATTTTGATTAGTCTTACACCTAACCTAATTACTGGGGCAGGGAAGGTACGTCAACCAAATGCAAAGTATTTATGCAAATAGACAAGGAAAAGGCAGAGGCTGTAAATCATCATTGTTTGCATGCTGGTGTCTTAACAGTGTGAACGGTGTGGCCAACAGCCACTGAGCTCTGCCATCAAGAGGTGATATAGTTAAAGAGTGAAAAAGTCCATGAGGAGTAGAGAATTCCCTTCATTTTATGAGGATGACTTCATGGAACAAATGGATTTTAAATTGATTTAAAAGATTCAGAGCATACTAAATCTGTCTTGGTCATCTTTATTGAATGGGAAGATAAAGTGTGAAACCAGCCTTCAAGAAGAGCTCTGAACTAGAGGAGAGGTTAAAAAAATGTAGAGAAGTCTAGATTTTCCTGACCAGTGTTCTTGTGTAACATCTGCAGGTCGGGAGCTGAACGCTGAGGACATCTTACCTGCTCAGAAATTGTTTTTGGAGCTGATAAATGAAAGTTCCGATTTTCAGAGTCAAAGAGGAGAACCCTGGCCCAGTGTGGGTGATTTCTTACGGGCACAGGTAAATTTCTGGCTGTGTTTTTATCCACAGCAAATCATTAGTGGCATCTAGATTCTCACATGAATTGTGGGTGTTTTTCTTTGCTTGTTACCTGGTGTAGGTGCAACAGCACGCAGCAGAGAAATGGAAAGATGTTGATGAAGCCACCAGATCTCTGCGACTCTGTGTGATCAGTAACATGTTGAAGGTCGAGTGCTGTGTCAATGGGACTCACAGCATGGATGAGGTCAGCATGGGGGCCTTTGGCCTATACAAGACTCTACCTGGACTGGACTGTACATTCCCAGGGTTCGTACTCCTGACTCTGCATTTACACTGTGCAAAAACAAGCATTTATTTTGTTAGGGCAAACAAGCAAATACTCAGTCTTAATTATTGTCTTAGTAGATTAGTCAGCCTGTAATGCAATTTTTAATTTAATTCAGTAAATTGTTGCAGCACATATGACTTAATAGTTATGTCCTTTGTTTGTACAGTGGCTATGAAGGTCTAACCCAGAACTTGATAGAAGAGCTCCCTGCTGGTTTAGTGACCTACAATAAGCCTGTGCGCTGTGTCAACTGGAACAGCGCAAAGAGCGCAGAGCCCGTGATGATTGAGTGTGATGGCCAAAAGCTCGTTGCTGATCACGTTATAGTCACCGTGCCACTTGGTAAGTTTCACACGCATAAAATGCTGATTTATACCTCAGTGTATGAAGGTTTTATTACTTAATACATGCTCCCTTATTCACATAGGGTCACAAAAACAAGTACTTCCACATTGAGGCTCAGTGAATTTAAAGTTGTTGTCTTTTTGTCAGGATACTTGAAGAAGCACCACTCAACCTTGTTCCATCCTCCTCTCCCTCTGCACAAGCTGCTCTCCGTCCAGAGGCTGGGTTTTGGGACAAACAATAAAATATTTGTGGAGTTTGATTCACCGTGGTGGGATGCTGACTGTGAGGTCATCTTCTTCGTGTGGGATGATGAGGTGAGATTTCATAAAGGCATACTCAGCCACCTAAATAAAGATACTGTGCATGCTGTGTTGGATCTTAAACAGGAGTACATCAGCTCATATCTCTGTTTCAAAATGTTTGTAGGTTTATGCTGGTTGTTAGATTCTTTGCTAACGCTTGAATGTCTGTTTAATCCCTTTTCATACTTCAGGATGCTGTGGTGGACCAGGTGCCAGATGTGCAAACATCCTGGATAAAGAAGTTGTTTGGCTTCACTGTACTCAAACCCACTGAAAGGTCAACTGCTCACAAAATGCTAATGCTTGCCCAGCATTTTAGATTTGCACTGAGTGGTAAAAACATGCCAATTCGTACATTAACAGTGCAGTTCTGTGTGTGGTTTAATCTTCAGGCACGGTCACCTTCTCTGTGGCTGGATTTCTGGACATGAGTCAGAGTACATGGAAACACTGTCTGAACAGCAGGTCACAGATGCCATCACACAGCTTATTCGCAGGTTTACAGGTGAGTCCAGACAGATCATAAGTAGTGAGAAATGCCAGATATTCCAGTGTCATTAGTTTCACAAGGACTTACAAAAGTCATTTTAGAAAGATATGTTTTGGGGTTGGTTTTTTTCTGCATGTTTAGGGAACCCCATCATCACTCCAAGGAGAATCCTGCGCTCCCAGTGGTTTCACGATCCGTGGACGTGTGGATCCTACAGTAATCTTGGAAAAGGCTGTTCAGAGCAGGACCTGGACAACTTGATGGAGCCCCTTCCACCAAAAGGATCAAAATCACAAGTAGCTACATATTATGTTCACACTCAAACCACCAGAAACATCATTAAAGGTCTAACACTTCTTTCTAATTTGCCTCTTTCAGCCCCTGCAGGTGTTGTTCGCTGGAGAGGCAACTCATCACTGCTACTTCTCAACCGTCCATGGAGCTGTTCTCACCGGGTGGAGAGAAGCTGATAGACTTATCTCGCACTACTCACGCATTACTCCTTCTGAGTTTCCAAAGTCAAAGTTTTAAAAAATTGCTCTTTGCCACTAAAAAGCTCAAATTTACTATAATATAAAAATGTACTTCACTTTTGATGTGTTACATTATTTTTAAACAATGAAAATCAGAGTGAATATGAAGGCTTGCTGCTAACTTGAGGATGTTTAATGGGCCTCACTGGTACTTTCAACCAGTACAGGCAACACACACAATGTGTAGAATAATGATGTGTTGACATGAATAATGGTTGTTAATACTGACTGCAAATTTGTCATTTGAGGACTGATGATAACTGACTGAACTTTCCTTTTGCAAACTCGAATTGTTGCGTTTGGACTGATTTTAATTAACTATGAATAAACTGTATTTTCTAGTGGATCGGCTTTTTGTGAATGTAATTTTTAGGAACTAAGCACATCTCCTGACATGATGCATTTTAAGGCAAATATTACAAGGTCCTTCACCTCAAAAATGCTAGAACAGCTTTAAAATGTGACTTTTTAGCTGTTTTTTAAGCACGCTCAGAGTCCACAGATCTCAGGCACAGAGGAGAGTTTGGGGCCTCAGGGATCTGCTGAGGATGTATGGATTTAAAGGTTCACTGAGGTAGGCTGGGGCTTGTCCATGAAGAGCTCTAGAGCAGCAGTAATGCATCTTCACCTGCTGCTAATTTGTAAAGTATAATATACTTTAACTTTTTATTTAAGATTTTCTGCCTTTAGAATCATCAAAGTCCTTCTAAGTCTCATCATCCAATACCGTTTCAGATCACCAGTCAAATCTTAAAAAATAAATTCTAAAAAAGTTTGTTGATTGTAATATAGGGGTTCAACGGGGTGAAAATGTATCACCTCTCTGCAATCTTTTTAAATGATTTTGAGTATACAATGAATAGGTATTATAATGACTGAGAAATGAGTGATGATGATGATGCTGAGGTCTGTGTAAGACTTATTGTTCTTACGTATGCAGATGACACTGTAGTATTGTCAGACTCAGAGACAAAGCTATAGAAGCCTGTATACCTGTTCTGACTCGTCTCCCCGATGTGATGTTTGTGTAATTTCACTGCAGGCAACTGCAAGTGGCAAATAAAGGCTTCATCATAAGAAGAAAGAGACTTTAAATGCAGTAGAAAGATATTGTGTTGACTGGAAACTAAGTGTAAATTCTAATAAAAGTAAAGTTTTTGCAAGAGGTAAAGTAAGAAAATTCCATGACTTCAAATTTGGAATTTCTGTATTACAAGCAGTGGATCGTTATGCTTATCTTGGTGTCACATTTAATTACAATAACCACTTGAAAGGGCTATTAAGTCAACTGGGGCAGATTTGGAAAGCTCTATAGTTTGTTAACTAAAGCTAGAGATCTGGGATTATCTGTTGAAACTCAGTTACAGTTATTTAACCAGTTGCTCTTACCAGAGGCGTGGGACCATGAAGACATTTCATTAATTGAATCTTAAAGCAAGCATTTCAATATACAGGATTTTATTATTTATGAGAACATACCAGAGTGGTGAATGATAGCTATAAGACCACTTACTGCGATGAGTATATCTGATATTCTGAGACAAAATTGGAATTCCAAAATGTTTAATAATTTTGGAATTCCAATTTTTTCCAATAAATTACAGAATATTTCAAAAAGGGATCAAACTGGAATAAAATTTGTGTAGTTTCTATTTTGTGTTATCTGGAAAAGGTTTAGATGCGGTGTTCCCAGTCATTATGGGTAGATTTTATGGAGTTATATGTACCAAATGTTTATGTGGACTTTGTAGATTAGGGAAACTTGGAGATGACTCTCATTACTTGTTTGAATTTAGTCATTTTAAGTTGCAAAAACAAACATGTCTGCCTGTGTATTTTAGGTTGAGACCAAATGTTTATAAGATGGAGAAGTTGTTTAATACTAAGAATATTGTTGAGGTGCGTAAACTTGCAAAATTTTATAAAGAAATTGTATATAAACGTGGATATGTGATTTGTTGGGAGAATGAAATATAGCCTAAAAGTCTGTGCCAAAATAGGGTTTTTAAAGGCTTCCACTTGAAATAATCTCCCTACCACCATCTTTGACACCGTCATCAGTTTTTATTCAATGACACGGAAGATTTTCTGCCCAGCTCAGGTGTTCCTGCAGGGGGCAGTAGCAACTTATACGAACCTGAAAAAAGTAGAAGAAGTCGTCTTTTTTTTCCTTTTTTTTTTTTTTAAACTTTATTTATCACATTATAGACATACAGTCAGGTAAAACAGGGAGAAGTCGTCTTCATGCCGGTGTGTCTGCCAGAAACTGATGCCGTCCGCAGGAGCGCGCGCAGCTGCAGCGCGCGGA
Source organism: Haplochromis burtoni (assembly GCF_018398535.1). Classification (NCBI taxonomy): domain Eukaryota; kingdom Metazoa; phylum Chordata; class Actinopteri; order Cichliformes; family Cichlidae; genus Haplochromis; species Haplochromis burtoni. Next base: position 45,969 of record NW_024582657.1, on the reverse strand, counting down.
TTACTTGCGTTGCCAGCTACTTCCGTGCAACTGATATAACGTGGGGGGGAAAAAACCCAAACACATTTATTCCTTTGTTATTAGGCAAAGGTATGCATTTATGGAGCTTTAACGTTTCTTGTAACCGAATTATGACACTTATCAGAAGGTTGCTTTCAGTGTGTAGCGCAGTCACGAATGACTACACGCATCACGATGGAATAAATAATGCCTACAGGTTTAGTATGTCTACTCTCGTTGTTCATATTTGTTATAAGACTGTCGAATAGTAGTTAAAACAATAAAGACCTATTGTGCCAGTATCACCATGACTCTTTCTTGTTTGTTCAGAATAACGACTGAGAACATTAGCGCTACCAAAAAGTGATTGTGGCCTATAACTTGTCATTGAAACAATATTTCGGCTTCAAACTTGTTGGATATATTCCAGAGGGGTTACATGTGATATATTATATCCCAAAAACTCTCCAAGAACTGCTGAATAACTTGTACAGGAACAATAAAACTGATAATATGCCAGTTTCAAGCTGCCAAAAAGTGATTGTGGACTATAACTCGTCACTGAAACAATATTTCTGCTTCAAACTTGGTGGACGTCATTCAGAAGGGTCATATGTCAAATATTACATCTCAAACAGTCCCTCAGAACTGCTAAATTACCATTAAGGGAACAATAAAACTGACAATATGCAATTTTCAACCTACCAAAAAGTGATTGTGGCCTATATCTTGTCACTGAAACAATATTTCTGCTTCAAACTTGTTGGGTATCATCCAAAAGGATGATATGTGGCACATCATATCCCAAACAGTCTCTAAGAAATACTGAATAACTTTTAAAGGAACATTAACATTGATAATATACCATTTTCAGCCTGCCAAAAAGTGATTGCTGCCTATAACTTGTCACTGAAACAATATGTCTGCTTCAAACTTGTTGGGTATCATCCAAAAGGATGATATGTGGCACAGCATATCCCAAACAGTCTCTAAGAAATGCTGAATAACTTTTAAAAGATCATTAATACCCATAATATGCCATTTTCAACCTGTTCAATTTGTTTATTAATTCATTAATTTATGTTCGTGTTGCTGTGTGTGTTTCTGTGTTGTTCACAACATTAGAGTTCAGCTTTGATTGCAATTTGTTTGTAGGATGATTCAATTATTTTGTGTTTCCTAACATGTTAGTATAGTTACTGTATGCAAAGAATTAATATATATGTTGTTCCATGGTTTACTGGTGTTGAGCTTCCGCTATACCCCCTGTTTCTGGTCTATTTGTTAGTTTATTTTAACTGGTGGTTTCTTCTTTAATTGGATGTAATTGTTCTCTTGTGTTCTGGGGGCCTCTGGATGTCTGGAGTTTTGATCTCCTCCATACCTGCTTCATGCCCTGGAGGACGGGGCTGTGGCCCCCCCACACCCTCTAGCAGATCATTACATGAAGGAACCTTTAAAAAAAAAAAAAACAAGCGCGTCCATGCTCACAGTCCACAATCACTTTTTGGCAGGTCGAAAATGGCATATTATGGGTATTAATGGTCCTTTAATAGTTATTCAACAGTCCTTAGAGACTGTTTGAGATATAATGTGTCACATGTAACCCTTTTGGATGATACCCAACAAGTTTGATGCAGAAATATTGTTTCAGTGACAAGATATAGCACAATCACTTTTTGGCAGGTGAAAATGCATATTATGGTATTAATGTTCTTTAAAAGTTATTCAGCAGTTCTTAGAGACTGTTTGGGATATAATATGTCACATGTAACCCTTCTGGATGATACCAACAAGTTTGAAGCAGAAATATTGTTTCAGTGACAAGATATAGGCGGCAATCACTTTTTGGCAGGTTGGAAATTGCATATTATCAGTTTTATCGTTCCCTTAATGGTTATTCAGCAGTTCTAAGGGACTGTTTGAGATATAATATGTCACATAGGACCCTTCAGAATGACATGCAGCAAGTTTGAAGCAGAAATAGTATTTCATTAACAAGATATAGGCCACAATCACTTTTTGGCAGGTTGAAAATGACATATTATCGGTATTAATGTTATTTTAAAAGTTTTTCAGCAGTTCTTGGAGAGTGTTTGAGATATAATATGTCACATAGGACCCTTCTGAATGACATCCACCAAGTTTGAAGCAGAAACATTGTTTCAGTGACAAGATATAGGCCACAATCACTTTTTGGCAGGCTGAAAATGGCATATTATCAATGTTAATGTTCCTTTACAGGTTATCCAGCAGTTCTAAGGGACTGTTTGAGATGTAATATTTGACATATGACCCTTCTGAATGACATCCGCCAAGTTTGAAGCAGAAATATTGTTTCAGTGACAAGTTATAGTCCACAATCACTTTTTGGCAGCTTGAAAATGGCATATTATCAGTTTTATTGTTCCTGTACAAGTTATTCAGCAGTTCTTGGAGAGTTTTTGGGATATAATATATCACATGTAACCCTTCTGGAATATATCCAACAAGTTTGAAGCCGAAATATTGTTTCAGTGACAAGTTATAGGCCACAATCACTTTTTGGTAGCGCTAAAATGCCATGTTCTCAGTCGTTATTCTGAACAAACAAGAAAGAGTCATGGTGATACTGGCACAATAGGTCTTTATTGTTTTAACTACTATTCGACAGTCTTATAACAAATATGAACAACGAGAGTAGACATACTAAACCTGTAGGCATTAATTATTCCATCGTGACGCGTGTAGTCATTCGTGACTGCGCTACACACTGAAAGCAACCTTCTGATAAGCGTCATAATTCGGTTACAAGAAACGTTAAAGCTCCATAAATGCATACCTTTGCCTAATAACAAAGGAATAAATGTGTTTGGGTTTTTTCCCCCCACGTTATATCAGTTGCACGGAAGTAGCTGGCAACGCAAGTAATCCGCGCGCTGCAGCTTTAAGCAGCCGCGCGCGCTCCCGCGGACGGCAATCAGTTTCTGGCAGACAATCACTTTTTGGCACAACACCGGAACAAAAAAGCTTGACGGCAGATTCGAGTCGGGATGTAAACAGTGAGACACATGACTGTTTAGTGCATCCAGTTGAGTCAAAGTAAGTGTTCTGTTAAAGCAAATGAAGGACGGTGGATATATATTTGGGTAAATAGCATGAAACTGTACCAGGCACTCCGTCATGTCGACAAGTTCAGAACCGTTTTCGACTTTGGCGGACGGGAAGTGGCTCACTGGTTCCCCGGACACATGGCTAAAGGTGACAGCTTCGGCTTTACATTGGCTGTAAAGTGTGGTTTATGATGCTTTTGAAAATGCGGGTAATCTGGTGTTCGAGGTCATTTCTTGGTCACATAGTTGCTGAAATAATTTGTTCTTTGTAGGACTAAAACAGATGAGAGCCAACCTGAAGAGTGTGGACTGCATCATAGAAATACACGATGCCAGAATATCCTTTTTATTATATTACACCATAAAACAGTATCATCTTTTAAATAAAAAACAAACAGTGGTGTATTTAATTGTATCAAAATTCCAATAAAAACCGTATTTTCTGGAGGGTGCTGCATGATGCCAGCTGTCATAGCTTTTATTGTTGATATTTGGACATTATTCCGTGTTATTTTGTTAACCAATACCTTAATAATCGATGAGAGATTTTGGCATATTTTTAGGGTGAAAAATCTTTTATATTGGTGTAATTTTAATTTTAAGACTGAATGTTTTTATTTATAAAAAGCCCTTACCTCTACCTAAAGTACCTCTGCAACATCAGAGGATATGATGGGTTATGATTATATGTATAGATAATCTATACACTCTTAAAAACAAATTATTTTATAGACAACATAGCAGTTAAAGCTTTGACAACAATTAAGCTTTGACTTTGAAATGGGGAAAAATGGTGTATATAGGTAGTGAGTTTTTTTTTCTATTTTTGATTTTCTTAAATATATTGAAGGACAGCAGACAAGGTCACATAAGAAAAAAAGAGCACTGATATAAACATTAACAGTGTATATGGATTTTATCTCCCTTTTTAATCCTTAAGAGAAACTCTTAAGAATAAGAACATTTTGTGCAAAAGGTACTCTATGCACCATGTTAACATTTTCATTGTAGAAGCGACTTTTTTAAGGCACGGCAGGAAAATAAAACAGGAAAGAAAAAAGCACATTGGTTTGTGATTCGGAGTAACCTTTTAAACTTTACTTAAAGAAAGAGCTACAGGAGAGACAGAGAGTTTTCACTATTATGCCAATAAACATGGTGCATAGTTGTGAAAATAGAAGGTGCATCACTGTGAACTGATCTGGGAGATGCACATGAGCTGATTTAAAAAAAATTTTTTTATCTATGCAAGATTTTGGCATGATAACAACTAAATTATGTAGAAAGTGGTTTAGTTTAGTTCAGAGCTTGTTTACCACCTGAGCAAGACAGGTGTTTCTAGTCCTCTACTAAGTACTCCACGTGTGTTCTGAATTTCAAAAATAGCATGTGGTCAGGTGATAATTTAAAACTGCGGGAGCCCTGTGATGTTAATCCTTAACTTTAAAAACATCCCATTCTCTGGAAGAAACCCGGTGTTTCAGGACACACTGAGTGCCAAACCACATTTGCTAATTCTCAACAAGATGGACCTCGCTGATCTGTCCAACAAGCAGGTACAAATTCTTGCAGCAGCTTTGGCAGAGTCGCATGTCAGCAGCATTTTACTGTACTACAGCTACATTTACTCTGCAGAGAATCCTGAAGAAGCTAGAAAAAGAAGGGATGACACATGTTCTCTTCACAGACTGCTTAAAGCAGAGAGACCACAACATCAAAAAGGTAGAAAAACATTTTACTGTTTGCAGCCATTTCCTACACAGCTAAAAAAGTTGCAAAAGTTATGAGCACAGATGTGCAAACTAATTCTGTCTTCTTTTCTTTAGCTGGTGCCAAAGGTGATGGATATTATTGCAAGCAAACCACGCTTTAACCGAGAGGAGGTACATTCAGTCTGGACGGTTAAACTATATTGTTTTAGTGCTCTGTGGCAGAGAACATATATCCTCACTGCTTCTATACAACCTCAAATTCAATTTCTTGCACAAGATATGAGGTATGTCCAGAAAAAGTGCCACAAAACTATAGAAATTGCACTCATACCCTCACCATGCTGTGAGTTTTGCCTATAAAATAATGACACGTCCCTCCTTATTGGCTATCTTAGTCTTTAAGCTACAAATATGGAAGCAAATTGCTCACCAGTGTCTTCTATGTTGAAGAAATTAGTTTTCTTTGAATGTTACATTTTCCTACTTCATTGATTTTATTTAAAATGCAACCAGATTAACGTGTTAAACTTTCAGATTACAAATTACTGCCTGATGGTGATTGGAGTGCCCAATGTTGGGAAGTCGTCTCTTATTAACTCGTTGAGAAGAACAAATCTAAAAAAGGGTAAATGCAGAAAAGTTGTGGATTGATTTGAAGATTTCAGTATAACTTTCACCTCCTCATTACCGAGTGTTGCACTTGTACACTAATTTCAGGTCGTGCATCTCGAGTAGGTGGGGAACCAGGAATAACCAAAGTGGTCCTAACTAAAATTCAGGTGTGTGTGGAGAATGCGTTTGCCTTTGTTTGTGTTTTGATGGTCTGATCAACCATCCAGTATTTATAACTGCTGCTGTCCTCAGGTGTGTGAGCGACCCATAATGTACCTGTTAGACACACCTGGAGTCTTGCCTCCTAAAATTGAGAGTGTTGAAACAGGCATGAAGCTGGCCTTATGTGGTATGCAGATTTTTTTTTTCCCCTAACATAATTATTGTCAGTTTGTATATATGATAAAATTATTTTTTTCCAAATAGTTGGATTTCTTCTTTATACAGAATGATTTGAAAATCTGTTTTTCTCCAGGAACTATACTGGACCATTTAGTGGGTGAAGACATCATTGCTGACTACTTACTCTATTCTCTGAACAGGCTAGGAAAGTTCAGGTGGAATTTTTCTTTCTCCTATTTTGTGTTCATGTGGATTTTTTATTTTTTTTTTATTTAGCTTTCTCTTGAATGTTTTCTGTAAAGATGTGTTTGTGTGCAGTTATGTGGACAAATATGATCTCCAAGAGCCTAGTGACGACATCCAGCATGTCCTCAAACGCATTGCTGTAAAACTTGGAAAAACTCAGCGGGTCAAAGCGATTACTGGAGTGGGTAAGACACTGCTCATCCTATGCATACAACTGCTCTGTACAGTGTAATTAATGATTTATTTATCAGTGATTTGGTTTTATTTATTTGCTTTTTGACTGGGAACAAAATTGATGCCACTGCCTTGTCTGTGTTGCAAGCAGCTTTGTAGTTTAGCATGAAGGCTTGAAATGGGGATAAAAAAAAAAACAAGTCTGCAGGCAGGAGCTTTAAATAGATATTTTTTATATATATTTAAAAGTAAAGTAAAGAAAAAAATCTTACTATTCCTAAAAAATAAAAGTGACTGCTTATATGCAACTGGCCATTTCCTTAGTTACTATTAGTGGGTCAAGATCTGAAGACTGTGGGTCACCGCGTGGTCTTCTGCAACTGTAGCCCATCTGCTTCAACATTTCATGTGATGTGTGTTCAACATTCCTTGAGTTACTGCTGCCTTCCTGTCAGCTCAAAGCAGCCTGACCATTCTTCTCTGGCATCAACAAAAGCATTTTCACCCAAAGAACTGCCACTCACTATTTTCCCTTTTTCTGGCCATTCTCTGTAAACCTTGGAGATGGCCGTGTGGCCATGTTCATTCTCAGTTTGAACTTTGGTAAGTGGTCTTGATCATGTCTGCATGCTTAAATGCATCAAGTGACTGGATGATCATATATTTGCTTTAATCAGCAGTTTAACCTACTGCAGTACCTTTTTTGAACTACTTGCCGTCATTCACGGGCAATCCTCATGGTTTGTTGCACTTTTCTCTTTTAACGGTTCAATCCCTTTTTTTCCTTGTCTCTTTCAGGAAATGTTACCATCACAATACCAAACTACACAGCAGCAGCATATGATTTCATAAGAGCCTTCAGGAAAGGAGAGCTGGGTCAAGTAATGCTCGACTGACCCGAGTCATTTTACCGACGATAACTAAAAACTGTTTCTGGATTTCTTCAAGAGCATATTAGTCTGTGTCTGCACTGACATGGTGCAGTTTTTTGGGCTTGTGGATAATGCAAAAAGTCACCAGACTCCTGTATGACTTGTAAATAAAAGACATTTATTAAATAGTCATTCTCAGTTTTGCTTGTAGGATACATGAGACAGATATCCAGGGTGGTGTAAACAGGATATTTATTGGCATAAAGACAGTGATAACAAACTCTTTAATTATTATGTACATCAGTGTAGCATATAATAGAGTGCACTTGTAAATGTGGAACAGTCTGTTGCTCCTGAGTGTCTTTTGTAGGTAGATAATTTTTTTTTTTTTTTTGGAAGATGTAAACACCGTGAAAACCTTCCAGAGACACCGGTCGCTTTTGAGAGCAGCGGTAGGTTTGCCTCTCATCCATGTCATGATCACAGATCTCAGATGAATTTCAGGCGTTATTAGAAAAGAGTGAACTATTCAGAATGCGAAGACGATTGTGGAAAACTAGCTGTCCCAAAGCACAGCACTCTTACTTATTCTGTTATTTAAATTATTGTATAAAGAACGAAATGAAATGTGTTTCATTGGTTGAGTTTGGAAGCTGAACAAAAACACGTATTTTCCTCTGTAAAATAAATAAGTCCATATTTCAGAGAAAAATTACTAATACTGTTTGATTTCAGGGGTGAGAAAATGCTGGTGCCAGGTTCCTTTCAACTTAATAAATGTTATAAAGTAGCTGATAATCTGTACTTCCATATTTTAAATGAACTGCAGCAAGTCCAAACTTTATATTAATACACCGGTCTGCTTTTAAACACAGATAGATTCTCTCATTTGTACAGAGCTGCAGTACAAGTCACTTTTTATTTTGTGCATATTATTAAAAGTATATTTTTTTAAATTTGGCAGTAGTTAAAATTGGCAGAAAGCAGCTCGGTTAGACTCTGAAGAGTCATTGGCATTTTGCTGATATGTTCTTCAGTGAAATACTAAGATTTAAGCTTTAGGGGTGGAAATTGACAGTAGTTCTGTTATATATGCAGAGATGAAGTCTGAGAGGTGAAATGTCCCCATGAATACTAAGCTGGTAACGCAGCCTGTTGTTTGCCGGTTGGAAAAACTGTAAAAAGTACAGTACAGTGATGTTTTTGTCATTGTTTTGTTCTGCTCCTGTGTGGCCGCTCTAACTGGTCTTACCCGTGCAGGTTCCAGTCAGTCCTCTGCATTATAATCATAACCTGGATGGAACTTCGGTTCTAGATCCAATCACAAATGTATCCTACAAATCACCCAAATATCTACAGTATACTGTCCATCAAGAGTCCATATTTAGGAGAAAACATTGTGATAATGACAGAAACTACTTTAGAGAAAAAAGATCCATTTTGAGTAGAACCTGACATTAGAGCATCAAAGTAATTGGTCCTGTTGTAGTAATCCAGCTCTTCCTCCGAGTTGTCTGTGTTGCCGCGTCGGTAGGCAGATGCGTACCATTTATCTGCCGTTAACGCCACTGCTGCCCCTGCTGCTGCTGCACTTGCCACCCTCACCGGTGACGTCCGGCCGGCCACCCTGAAACGAGAGCGGGTCCCGCCGTAAGCACCTCCTCCCCTGTAGGTCCCTGCTGTGGAGCTGCGGGAGGGTGACCCTCGAGAGGAGCCCCTGGACCCTCCACGTCCGCCTTTACACAGCGTGGGCTCAAACAGGAAGGCAGAGAGCAGGAGGCAAGTCCAGCATGTTGCAACCACTTGGTTCATCCCAGACATCTGTACAGGAAGAGGACACGATGGCACATCTTAAACCTTCCTTTGATGCAGTGGTCAAATAAGACTTAAAATATTTTGTCTGTTGTGCAAATATATAGGAAGTATTTGTCAATTTGCATAGTTTTAAGTTTGCATATACAGTCATCATGGTAATGTGGGTCTTTTAATGATTTCTTTGGGCTGCTCTTTTTCTAGACCACGGTGATCATACAGCATACATCTTTCATGACTTTAACCTCCTAGGACCTGCGTCCACATATGTGGACATCACATTTTGGGTTATTTAAACCAAAATACTCAATCTTGCTCTACAAGGGCCTGATATCCACTTACACGAACATTATACTGCAACTGTTATATTGAAATTTTAAATGAATATCCTCATATGTGGCTCTCATTTATCTTAGAAACAAAAGTAAGGGAAAATAAATCTGGTAATACTTTGGTTTTACATTCATCAGGTCCCAATCAGCCCAAATATCAAAGAGAAATTAAAAATGCATGCCATGGAAGAGTTTGGGTCTTAGGAGGTTAAAAATGAAGAATTGGGTGCACAAGTTTTAGCTGATTTTGAATTTACTTTCATCCACACAGGGTCAAAATGATACATACAATATGTGCATACATACCCACTAATATTTTGTTAAATAAACCTTAGCAAGTTGCACCTCAACCAGATGCTTTTGGTAGCCATTAACAAGATTCTGGTATAATCATGGCTACATATTTGACCACTCTTGTTAGAAGAATTGGCAAACTTCAAAAAAGGGTTGAGGTCAAGGCTTTGGGAAGGTCATTCCAGAAATGTAATGTTAGCCGGCTGTATCCATTACTTTAACAGTTTCTTCATTACTCCATCCACTTTGTGCAATGTACCAGTGCTGCTGGCAGCAAAACAGCCCCACAGCATGATGCTACCACCACCATGCTTGACAGCTCGTACAGTGTCCTTAGGTTTGAAAGACACATCTTTAGTCCTCCAAACATACCTCTTGTCATTGTGACCAAATGTCAATCTTTCTCTTGTCTGACCATAAACCTTTTTGCCAGAAGACATTTGACTTGTTGATGTGGGCAGCGAAAAATTTCAGTCAAGCTCAAAGGGGCTTCGTTCTTGGTCGGCACCATCTCAGTCCATGACAATGTCGTTTCACTGTGGACAGTGACACTGGTGATCTAGCAGTTTCCACTTCATGGCAGGCTTGAGCTTTGGTGGTTCATTGATTTTCCCTGAACACCCTAACCAATTTCCTCTCATTAGACAGTGTGGGTCTTCTACCAAACCATGGCAAAGTGCTGACATATCTGAATAAGTTATACTTACATTTGAACAGATGATCTTAGAATTGGCAGGCTTTTTTTCTTTATACAAATAGCTCTAAGACACCTTCCTTACTTGTGTAAATCTACAGTTTTCCTTAAATCCTTACTGAGTTTGTTAGCCTTTCCCATTGTTCTAAGTATTGGACAACCCACTAAGTGTCAAACAAATCCTTTTTATGCTGGGAAAGAGAAAGAGAATCTATCAGTTGTAGTCAATCTTGACCTCATTAAGCTAAAAGACATACACAGGTCTCTCTATCTATCTATCTATCTATCTATCTATCTATCTATCTATCTATCTATCTATATATATATATATATATAGATATATAGATATTGGGACTGTGTGGATTAGAGAAAGCAGATTAGAAAAAATAAATTCAGACGTTTGCACCCAATTCTTGCTTTTCAAAGTCATTAAAGATGTATGCTTTAGAGTCATTCCATCATAAAAATGTATATGCAGTTCGATAAATTTGCTGTGAGTGTGAAGGGTTCCTATTTTTATTTCCAGTCCCACAGCTTTTGAGGAAACAGCTGTATGTCATTCGTTTAATGACTTCTGTGCACTGATTATTTTTGCATAAAATTAGAAAACCACCATATGTTTGTGTGACACAATGTGTTTAAAGAAATACCAGCTAATGAGCATAGACAGCACTGTCTATGTTACTGACCCCCCAAAAATTGATGTGTCCATTTAATGCTCAGTGCTTCTGTTGCACATCACTCCCCTCTCCATTAGAGTGGAACAGTTTAAACAGAAATATGCTAAGCAAAGAAAATTGCATTTGGGTCTCAGCCTGCAGTGAGACTACATGCAATAATATTCATAAAATGGAGGGTTATAAATAAAAGGCAAAAAAATAATAATAATATGGCGTGTTTGTTGGTAGTAATAGGCCATCGTTTGAAATGCTAGCAGGAAACTGGGCCACTGTTTTCAAAGATTAAAAAAAATTTCTTCGACAATATATTTTCCATATCTTAAAACTTGTCCTTTTATACAAATTTGTCATATATATGCATACAAATGCATCGACAACGCATCCTATTTGATTGTCTTGTACATTCTCATAAATTAGCACTTTCATGTTACAGCCTGATCATCGATTTAAAAAAAAAAATCATAATTATGTATTGGATTTATACACCCAGGTTACACGCTACATCAAAACAGACTTACCTTTATTCCCTGGTGTTGTTAAGCCCGTTAATGGGTTGGTACTCGGAGGAAAGATGGAGGGGATTGTCGTGTACGGCGCAGGCTTGTTCCATCTGAAGGATGCGAGAGCGCGCAGCACGCTCACAGAAACATCTGAGCATCAAATATTGTTATGCTGACTTCAATAATTCTTCATAGACATTTTATAATATCAGTTTAGATTCAATGTTTTTTTAATTAGTTTCTTTTAAATGATTTCGCGATCTTATTTATGTAGAAAGTAATTAAACCGGTGTATTTCCTCTGTATATATGAAAGGTATATCTGTATCATGAACTCATTTTACATCGTTGGCCACACAGGGCTCACTTTTAATCTTAAATTGACCGAACTAGCGACCTTCCCCTTTCTGTAGATACGTTTAAATACATATCAATTCAAATAAATAGGCTGTAAGCAAAAGAAGTTTAACAGCAGGTCTCGGTTTTTCTATGTGATTATTATAAGCTTTTCTATATGAAAAGCTACTGTAGTAAATTAAAGAAATATGCCAGAACGAATAAATACATGTGTAAAATTACAGAAAAGCTTCTCGTTGCATATTGTCTTGAAAATTAGGACTTTCTTTTTTAAAATACAGTTAAAAGTCAAAAATCTATGCCCTCCTTCATATAGTGTAAAACCATCCAATGGGCGGATTGGCGTCTTTGTCAGGCGTATTCTATTCTAGCCTTATGTTTGACTTATAATAATATGTGAATTTAGTGCAAAAACAGGAAGATGGTGGAGAGGACAGGGATATTTCATCACGTATGTAGAAGGAAAAGTATTTCACCTCCGCAGACAGCAGGTGGCAGTAGCGCGCGTTTCTGTCACGTGCCCGTTCACGGACAACACCAACAAATAAGAACCAACAGGAGGCGAGCGAGAGCTGCTAGCTGCTCCCGAAGCAACTTATCTGACGTCCATCCTGCTGTCATGGCCTTCCTCTGCCGAAGTGCTGCTTCGCTGCTGAAGCCCTACCAAGCTGCCCCCGCCGTGCTATCCGCAGCCCGCCTCTACAGCTCAGGTGTTTTTGTGTGTTTGTGGTTTAAGCTCCACCGTGTCTGCAGGGGTCAGTTTGTTGGTGCTGCACCAACAGCTGCTACAATGTCAAAAACCTGCGTCACTGTCTGTGCGACGGCTTCACGTTTAGGGCAACAGTTTATGTGTTGTTGATGGTGTTTTTGCATCGCAAAGTCTTTGTTTGCGGAGCTTAACAGTGTGAAAAAGTCCCCACTTTTGTCAATGTTGTGTTGTGTGCGGTTTGCCAAGGTAATTTGAACGTGGCATCTTCCAGGTGCTGACCGTTTAGTCTGTGCAATTTATTATTATTATTATTATTATTATTATTATTATTATTATTATTATTATTATTATTATTGGTGCTACTATTGTTTTGGGGTTGTTTTTTTTTTAACATTTATATTCTGATGATTTTGTTTGAAGTTTATGTGACCTGGTGAAGTTTGGCTCACACAAGAAGAGAGCCATTTTTGAATTACACAACACAGTGAGCAATCTGTTGAAACATACAAGTAGGAGAAAACAATTTATACTGCATAATCAATATTTGGTGTGATCACATTTGTTCTTCAGGGCAGCTTTACTATCATTTCTTTAAGTAGTCTTCAGGAAGAGTTCTCCAGGCTTTTTGAAGGACATTCAAAGCTGGATGTTGTTCCATTTTTTGCTCTGTTCCCTGTCGAGATAATCCCACACTGTTTCAATAATACAGAGGCTTAAGCTCTGGGGAAGCCAATCCATGTCCTTGGTATGCTGAAAAATTAAATTATTGCCAATCGCATGCTCTCCATTTGGTATTGCATGGTGGATCAAAATCTTCTGGTACTACTTTGTGTCTGTCCTGAAAGACGTGAGCCTCAGTTTAATGAGACTCTAGCTCTAAATACCAGGTTAAAGGTGCAGAGTAATTTGAACATTTAATACAAATAAATGCTGTAACTTTGCGCACTGTCTGAAGCCATACTACTAGGCTGTTGGTGTTAATCCTTAACTTTTTCTTGAATAATCGACCTTGACTTTTGAAATCAGTGTTTTATCAGTGAGGAATTAAATGTCCAGGGTAGTCAGATCAGACATTAAAGCTTTTATCTTGCCTTGTTGTTTTTGCAGTATTATTATAAAATACTTTCAAAATAAAATATTAAAAAATAAAATGAGGACAGTAACAGCATAAGTTACATTGGAAGTTTTTTTTTCGTTAATGTTGAATTTTGTCTCCATGCAGGTGGTAACTATGAGCATATTTTGGTGGAAAAGCGAGGCGAGAAGAAAAACGTGGGTTTCATTCAGCTGAACCGACCTAAGGCTCTCAATGCTCTGTGCGACGGGCTGATGAAGGAGGTGGGACAGGCGCTGGATGCGTTTGAAGCTGATGGAGACATCGGCGCTGTCGTCATCACTGGCAGCGAAAAGGCCTTTGCTGGTGAGGACTTTTTTCAGTCCTTGTATTTGCAGATTTCCTCCTTTTTGAAGGCACGTAAAACTGTTTAAGTGAACTTGAGTTTGGTGTGGACTTTTTTGCAGCTGGAGCAGACATTAAAGAGATGCAGAATCGAACATTCCAGGAGTGTTACGGTGGAAACTTCCTGGCTCACTGGAACAGAGTGTCCACGGTGAAGAAGCCTGTGATAGCAGCTGTCAATGGATTTGCTGTAGGTTTCAAGTTTTGTTTTTTGTTTTTTTTCTTTGCTAATCTGGGGTTTTCATGTAGGCTTGTTACTGTCGATAAGTGGGGGATCAGGTTGGGTTGGTAGCCATTTTTAATTCTTCAAAAATCCGAGCGTTCCTGGTTGGGCTCTTTGCAGGACAGTTTCGAGGCTCAGAAAGTGGATGTCACACTGTAGAGAGTCATCATTGTTAAAACTAAGGACAACAGAATATGTTCAGTTGTATCATCCAAACAGCTCCTGCTTTGGTGTTTTTATACGTGCATTCTGCTCTTTCAGCTCGGTGGAGGGTGCGAGCTTGCAATGATGTGTGACATTATCTACGCCGGGGAGAAGGCTCAGTTTGGCCAACCAGAAATCCTGCTGGGGACCATTCCTGGTAAAGTCTAATTTATGGATTACTGTACTTTTCTATTAAACTGCACCTCTTTACTAGAGGCTGGCTTTTTGAGCAGTCGATTGTAAAGCTTTTCTGCTCATCGTGTCACTTAAGTTGTAGGTCGCGTGTGACAGTTTTCACATGACATCCTGTGTCGCGAGACACAATCTTTATGGCGCATTGGCCTGCTGTGCCGTTTTAATGAGAATCCTGCACAGAAACTCAGAGACATACTGACACACAGAGAAAGATGATGGAATTGTTTGAAAATTGAAAATTGTTTGAATTTGTGGAAGAAACTCGACAAAGTCTTGGCTTCTGGTTTTGACTTCTTCTCTTCCTTATCAGCGTGTATGACGCAATATTGTCTGAGTGGCAACACCTATTGCGTAGGAGAATACTGCAGTGGCTTTTTGCACCTTAACAAGTATAAATGACTGTATCTGTGTGATGACATCACTGAGGCGGGTTTATTGGCACCTTAACTTCTCTCTGCCTGTAGGGTCGGGTGGCACCCAGAGGCTGACACGTGCTGTGGGCAAATCCCTGGCGATGGAAATGGTACTAACAGGGGACAGGATTGGTGCTCAAGAGGCAAAGCAATCAGGTAATGACAAAGAGCACTGCAAAGGCGCTTAAGGTTCTACAAGTTTCTGCTTTATATAAACAACCTTTTCTTAAAAAGATTATTTTTAGATTGTGGTTCTGGTAGTTTTACATACAGGAAGGTACTGAATAGTTCTGCACCTGGATAACAGCAAAGCTAAACTGCACAGAGTCTGCTTTTAAACAAAATGTGACATGAATAGTGTGTCAAATAAACTGACTTCTTATATTCATTGTTCTCAACTGTGTATCTTTGTGTTCCTTAGGTTTGGTGAGTAAAGTTTATCCCGTGGACCAGCTGGTGTCTGAAGCCGTAAAATGTGGAGAGAAGATCGCTGCCAACTCCAAACTCGTGTCTGCTATGGCTAAAGAGGCTGTTAACGCAGGTATGCACATTTTAAAAGGCTAAATATTCTAAAACCGACTGAGCTGAATATGTTGGATGTTTTATCTGACTCATCTTCTGTGTGACGGCAGCTTTTGAGCTGACTCTGGCTGAGGGGAATCGCTTGGAAAAGCGCTTATTCCATGCTACATTTGCAACGGTGAGTAGAAGAACTAATATGGGATTAAGTGAAAACAGTGGAGTCAGATTTTAATAATCAATCCATGATCTACTTTTGTTTTGTTTTTTTCCCTTCCCTACAGGATGACCGTAAAGAAGGCATGACTGCCTTTGTGGAGAAGAGAAAGGCCAGTTTCCAGGACAATTAGAAAAGGAGCAGATGAAGATCACAGTCAAGAACACAAAGTTTCTGATATCAGTGGCTCACTTCCTTGTGTGTAATATGCTGAGTGATGCAAAAATCCAGGATTATTGGAATTTTCCAGCTGCTGGGACTAGGATTTGCCACCATGTGATTGCACAAGAGTGTCTTTCTCACTGAAGCCCCATCTGATGAGGATCAGCATCAAAATCAAATGGAGTCTGGGTGCAAGGGGGTTGAATGTGAATATGATTTGATCTCTGTGATTATAGTCAGTGTGTAGCAGGTGGTGTAGGGCATGTGACATGTACTGACTTTGCCTTTTCATTTGTCAAACATTTCTATTTTGTAGGCAAGTTATTCTGTACATTTTACAAATAAACCCTGGGAGTGGCAAGAAGACATGGGAAGACTTTATTGATTATTCACTTGTAAACATATTAGTTTATTCCATTAAACATTTTTCATATTTTACACATTATATTTTTCCAATTTCATATACATTGTGTTTGGTTATTGGCAAGCAGGGGCTGATTTGTAACATGCTAATAAAGCACATGCTTACCAGCTGCTTTGTTAGGTACGCAGGTTAAAAATATCTCATCAACCAGTCACGTGACAGCAACCCAGTGCCTTCAGGCAAGAGAGGACCTGCTGAAGCTCAAACTGAGCAGCGCACCTATATTGGAAATTTTGCATTTCTCAGAGATTGATTTTTTTTTTTTTCTTTAGAGGAGGTTACAGGAACTAAGCAGCAGTTTTTGTTTGTTACAAATTTGAGCGTTCATATCAAACCTTGAAGAAGATTGGCCGCAGTAGCAGGACACCACTCCCCATTTCCATCCCTTTTAGGACCACAGTATACTGGTCTTCTGATGGCTGCTTCCAGTAGGATAACACTCAGATCCTATCAAACTGGTTTCTTGAAAATAACCTTGAATTTACTGTAGTCAAATCACTTCCATAGGCACTAGATCTCAATCCACTACAGCACCATTGGGATGTGGTGGAACAGGAGAGTCACATCATGTGAATGTGGCCTTCAGACCGCTAGGTGGCCCTCTTGCGCTGTAAACAAGTGCAGGGAAACGCAACATGGCCAGTAAGTCCTCTGGTCGGCCCACAGGACAGAGAGACACACCGAGCTGGACAAGTAAGGTCAAATTCACAGCTATGAAGTCACTAAAATACAACTCTGGGTTTTATATATTCGATAAGATCAACCTGACGGAAAATGTAACACTATATCTTTGCTCAAAATAAATTGTGCCGTTTGCATCGGGCTTGGGATAAAGTGTCAGCTGTCTTTTTTTCTTCTTAAATTACTAGCTCTGTGCCATACTCCCAAATGTTTTGATGATTGATACCAAGTAGATACCCGACCAGTATTTCTGATGCGCGGTGATATGTTTAACCTATAAAGGGAGCTTATAAAGGAAAAGGAGTGTGTCGTGATTTATGAGATGAATCATCAGTGTGCCAAATTTTGGACACATTTTAATAACCACTAAACTGTGATTTTAACTTTCCACAACAATAACCCAACAAAACACACCTTTCATTTTATAACTTTTTTTAGAACATCCAAATGTTAGGGGTTTTTATAGAACTTTAAATGTGCTACAGGTTATAAATAAAACAGATGGGAGAGTCAGCACAATACAGTTCAGACATTTTTTCATAGAGCATGTTTTTTCTTCATTTCCATCAAAGGAAATAAAAAATTAACACACTTATATACAGAACTTAGATGATAAGGAAAAATGTACCGATCATATACAGTATGAGTCCAATACTAGCGTTGGTATCGATATTATTGATATTTGGATGCTCTTGCCACCTCTGTAAATTACTGATAAGCACTAAAAATCTCAGCAGCAAGCACGCAAGTTAAAGTTAAAAAACAACTATAAAAAACTATAGATAAGTTAAGAGTTACGTTAAGAGTTCCCCATCACATATTGAGTGAGGATCTTCGGGGCCACATAAACCCACAATTTTCACTTCAAAGAAAACACCAGAACAAATTTGGTTAGTGTGCACTTTCTTTTGCCGCTCCAGTCATCAGGAGGCACCTTCTTTCTCTCTGATCTTCACACGGCGGTGCCCCATATCTCCACAAGTCCGTGTCCTAATTGATTTTTTTTATTCAATATTCCCCTGGAGCTTGCTTTCTTGTCAGCCCCTTGAAACAAACCTTTAAAAAGGAGAGGGGGGTGAAAAAAACTGGTCTCTTCTCTCCGCGGGGAAGCACAAAAGTCCGCAGAGAGGGCCCGAAAAGAAACCTCTCTTTGAGGCTACCGAAAGGTCAAAATAATAAATGTAGACTCAATTGAGGCTCTTCGCTGACAAAGGAAGCAAAACGTTACATTTTGGCAGCGTGGACCCTCGTAGCGTGATAAACTCATTTAAAGAAGCCGGAATAAAGAGAGAGCAGCGTGGGTCCGGGGAGGGTGAAGGGGCTCTCAAGTCTGGCAGACAGGCCTGACTCCCGCAAAGGGCCTTTTCTCCTGCTCAGCAGCCCCCCAAAAACTCTTATCTTTCTAAACAGCAGTGCAGCAGTGCCAGTCATGCCCGGATATCTCCGCTTTTATGTCCGCGTTATAATCCGTTTGCATGCATTTAAATTCAGGCAGCTGCATTTAGTAAGCAAAGCAATATTTTCTCATGAGAAGTTACATACAAACTTAAAAAGTAAGGTTATAGCTAGTTAACGAAAGCAAAACATACGGATTTATATAGTCCTTTACTCGGATATAAGATAAATGCAGATCGTGGATATTCGTTTGCAAATTAAATGCGAGCAATAAAGCGCCAGTATTTCTTTGGTGCATTATTACCGGCATCTGCAAATTCAGTGTAAAAGCCCACAAGCCTGCAACTGTGACTTTACTTTTAAAAAAGCCTTTTTATATGCAGATCAGCACCGGGCTGGCTCTGCGGTCATGGAAAGGATTCCTCGGCATCTTTTTTTTCTTGTCATCCAGCTGAGAGCATTTCTGGCCCAGATGAAACAAGCCGGGTGGAGTGTGGTTTTCATCGTACAAATATTTTCATTATCTCACATTCTTGGCGTCACAGATCGGGTCGGAATAACACGTTCACCGGTGTCTGCTTTGAATTATGCCCACCCAAGGGTGTCAGAAACAACACGGACCTAAGATTAATTACACCAGACTACAGGCGAACAACGCGACCCTGCTTTATAGATTCACATAAGCACAGTGTGGTTAGATAACTTTTACTAACTGAAGCAAAAAGAAAACACAAACTATTTATAAGCTTATTTAGTATTCGTTTAAGCCACATTAGTATTTTATGCTATTATTTATTTGTTCCAAAAACTGGGCTTTCGGATTTTTGAGACTGTATTTAAAGTTTAAGAAAAGTGAGCTAACCAATCAGATTCATCAGTTTTAGCACGTGATCCGTTTACGTTCATCTAAGGAAGACTGTCAAGATAGTTGTTGCTAAAGCTACTAAACCCTTTATCCGACAAACCAACAACGAAAAATAATAAGAGTTTGAATCTTAGCTTGACGACTGAATCTTCCGCCATAGCAGTTAACATTTACAACTTTAAAGTTTTTTTTTCTTCCTAAATTGGTAATTTTATGTTTCTAGCATGTCACAAACGAAGACGGAAGTTGGCTACAGGCACTACTCTCGCGTCGCTTGAGCCGTCTCCGATTCTCCGTGTTTTGAGGCTGCAGGAATGGTCGTGCTAAGAGGAATCCCCTCTGTTTTATCACCTGAACTTCTGTATGCTCTCGCTAAAATGGGCCACGGGGATGAACTGGGTATGATAATTACACGCATACAGAGCTGCTAACAGCAGTGACCTGTATACCCTGCTTGTAGGCATGCTGCACACTGCTGTGCTAATCTGAGTTTATGTCAACACCACGTAAAAAGGATCATTAACCTGTAGCTACACGGCACAGTTACAGAGATTTTACTCACTCTTCATGAAGTCACTCACTCGTTTAATTATTTTCAGTGCTTGCTGATGCTAATTTCCCAGCATCTTCTATTTGTGCATGTGGCCCAAAGGAGATAAGGGCTGATGGTATGTAAATACACCTGCCTATAAAAGAAAAATGTGTGTGTGTGTCCTTCAAGTTTAGCTTTCAGACTGTGTCTAACCTTAATGCAGGGTTGGGGATCCCACGGCTTATGGAGGCTGTTTTGAAGCTTTTGCCCCTGGACACCTATGTCCCCTCTCCGGTACTGAGCTAAAGCATCTGCATAGACATTCTGTCGTTTTTGTGCCTGACTGTTTAATATTTAGTTCATATAATGTAAAATCTGTGCTGCATGCTTTCACAGGCTGCAGTTATGGATCTAGTAGATAGTGACAAGCAGAGAGGTTTAGCTGTGCCTGTGTGGGACACCTACGAACAGCTCTTGAGCCAGGCAGGCTCTCAGGTAAGACAACCCCTTCACCCTGTTATTAAGTGAAACAAAATGAGTGTGTGTTCATTTGATTTGTGACTCTCTGTGTGCTGATTTCTGTTTATATACAGGTTTCTCTTGAGAAGGTGGAAAGGTTTGCTTTCTATGAACGAGCCAAGAAGGCCTACGCTGTTGTGGCAACAGGGTTGGTGTATTTTCTCTGCCTTCATTTGAGTCTAGGTTCAGCTAGATTGAGTTGCATTGCTAAAAGTGCACTTCTGTGTTTCAAAATCAAGTGTAGAAATGGTTCCGTTTGTAAAAAAAGAAAGAAAAAGATGTTTCATGCTAGAAATCGTTCTCATGATTTATCTGTCAGTTGTTGTTGTTTTTCTTTTTGTTTTTTTTTTTCATATATTAGCAAACCTACAGCATCATGAATCAAGAAGTGTCGCATCTCGATAATCAGACCGTTGCACTGATTTTAATCGCTTCATTGTCATGAACAAATCTGGATATCATTGCAGAGGCCTGGAGCTAGTTTAATTATGGAGATTATGGTCTGCACGCTTTTTTTTTTTACATTGTGTCTTTATGATTTTCCTCAGGGAGACAGCTCTGTATGGTAACCTGATACTGAAGAAGGGGGTCATTCCTGCTGAGCAGCTACAGTGACACACACACACACACACACACACACACACACACACACACACACACACACACACACACACATTTGATGATTTCAGCTTTTAATTTCTGTTGTTCTGTGATATTAGGCACTAATTGAATTCTTTACAGTCAAAATCATCATATTTTGTGAATTCAGATGCATTTATTTCAAATCTGTATTTAAAGCAGTGATTACAATCTATATTTTTATAACTGATTTCTGCATTATATGTTTATATCAATAAATAAATGAAACACAGTCTCTGATGGGAGTGTTTACAGTATCTTTATCATCAAGATGCATATGAGCGACACAGATTTAGGTGTTCTTGCTTAGTGAAGCTTTAAGGCAGTGTAATTGAATCAAATGAAGCTCTTGATTATTTTCTTTTTACTCAGTTGCAGCTACATGAACTTAAATGATAAAGAGCTGAGTTGTTGGAAGATCAGCGATGGTAGATCATATCCAAATCTTCCTCTGGCTCAGTGTGCTTCTGAGGTGGAAAATTGACAGGATAGGCAGCTCTGATGTTGTCCTGGTGAAAGACCGGCCTGACTGGTTCTTTGTGGTACACAGCATCCATGTCCTCCTCAGGCTCAAGGTGAACCCTGGCCTGAATTTTAACCGCCATCTGAGGTATCACCGGCTCAGCCTGGACAACAGGGGGGACATCCAAGTTTTGGTTTCGACCTCGGAGGAGATTACCCGTTGAGGGATGGTACAGCTCATCCAAGTCTTCCTCAGCCTTCAGATATTTTTTCTCCTGTCCGCTGCCTCTCATACTCTTCCAGATCTTCATGTTGGGGTCAATATCATAGTGGGTCCTATCCATATCCTCAGGAGGCTCAACTGCCACTGCCCAGGCTGGCCTACCTCTCTCATCTATAGACCTGAAATGAGTATCACACACCATTTGTTTTTATCAGCCTAAGCAAACATGAGAACCTTTCTTTTAGTTTAAGAAACTTCAACTCACATGACAGCTTTCTGGAAGACTTCATCTGAAAGTTTATTCTGAGAGAAGAGCACAAATAATACAGGATTACGATTCAAATAAATACTATTAACCATAAAAACATGTTTAAAAGTAACAGTAAAGCTGATTTATTTCAATGTAATATAAGACTGGAAGTAATATATACATACCCAAGGCTTTGCTGTGATGCCAAGTATCAGCGAAACACAGACGATTAGAGAAATCCTACCAGGGGAACCAATTTAGGTTAATTGCTAGAGTTCTACTTCATAAACACAGATCCCTGTCAACTTACAAAACAACTCATCTAATCTATAAGCATTAAAAACCAGCTAAATCTTTGAAGAGATTTCTCACCTGAACATGGTGCGTCTTCGTGTTGGCAGCTCAGTGTTTGGAACAAGATTGCCTTTTGATCACCTGCTACTGAAACGAAGGACCAAAGATCTATCTATAAACCTGCTGTCCCGACCTTTGTATCCTCCAAGTGCAGGCTGTAAGTAACTTATCATTTCTAATCTCGCCTGTGTTTTGTGTTGGTGCCATTAAAATTCCTCTTTCTGTCAAAGTGTCAAAGTACACTCCACGTAACTGAGCAGAACATGTCAAATATAAAATGTCTTTCTTATTTATATCATCCTGTATTTTTCTTTGTTTTAATTTATCACAGTTATGCAAACACAGCTAAAATATGTAATAAATATACAATATTGTAATTACATTTGATGCAATTATCTCCCTTATCAAGGCTGTAAAGTTCCTTGTCTTTATTACTGAGAGTAAGAGATAAACTTTATTATCATGCAGCAGTAGTTTCTCCAAGCTCTATACGACGACGGTATCTAACCTCAGTAACTATTGTATACATGGCTGTATATATGTCAGCTAGTTAGCAGCAAGCACCAGTGGATTATCCTTATTTTCTGTGCTTGGTTACATTTGCAGCATTGTATTAAACTGCAGTTTTCTATCTGAACATCATATCTTCACTGGTGATGAGTTCGGAGCTCATCTGCTGTCATTGTGTGCAGAAAGACGGTAACAAATCACACACATATTCATCTATAAAATCATTCTCCGTGAACTGCAAGCACATTTTACCACTGGTAGTTTTAACTCAATACACTCACACAGTTGCACACTGCATTTCCCACAGAGTTTGGTTTTCCTGCTCTCTGTTTTAATAATCTTTTTATTACATATTTTCACCGTTTCTCTCTCATTGGGTTTAATGCCCTGCTGTGTATCACAACTGTGTAACATCAGGAATTGTTCACTGAAATATCTCAACTATTCTGAGAACTGTCATGAAGTGCTGTGAAGATATTTATGATCCTCTGCTGATGAAGCCTAATGACTAGCACCACCACCAGGTCGACATGTAGTTTTGATTGAAATGTCTCCACAGTGGCATGCACTGCCATAAAATCTGATAATCTTTGCAATGATGTGATCCCTTTCCTGACATTTGCTGTAAGGAGATCAGGTTCTATTTGAGTTTGTCCAATATTTTGGTTTATTCCTGTAAAACAATGACATCCACCTCATGCTAAGCCCTGTTTTGTGTTCATCTCATATATTACATTGGTAAGTATACAGTAATTAGGGTACAACGAGACTCTTGAGCATTCTGCATGTCTTTCAAATAATTATTCTTACACACATATAGACCTGATTTACTTGTCTGTCCTTTTTTGTGTTCAACTTACAGGCATGAGAGTCAAAGTGCGATGAGTTGATTTTCTGGTCTGATATCACGCCAATAATGCATCTATAAATGTGCAGATAAATTATTGTATTCTCATTCATCGGTTGAACTTAATTAGCTCAGATTTGTTCTCATATTGAAAACATTCTGCGTGCTATAAACATTCCCCTTCTATTAGGGATTATGAATTTAAGATTTCAGCTACGTCACTTAGGCTGACTGTAAATAAGAAGGACAGGCAACCTAATCCTAAGATTAGTTTGTAAGCTCAAAAAACACAGTGGCTTGAGCTCAGCTTCCATCTTTTGAGAAAAATCTTAAGATAAGAGACCTCATCTTCCTTTTTCCTTAGAATTCCTCTATTGTTATCTGCCTGGGTGCAAAACATCTGTAGATGATGTACAGCTGCTAAGATCATGCATGAATTTTGAATAAACTGAGGGGACGTGTTTCCTGCATCCCCTAAAAATCTACACTTACTTACTTATAGGCTATAAGATACAATAATACACAATAGCCTTTTTGAGTACGTGTATATCACTGCAGGACCCACAATCCAAATACTGGTCCTACTTTAAATCCTAAGTGTGGATTTTACATTACACATATGTAAAATCAAGTTTGACATATGTATAATGTTACAGTGCCACAAAGCAAAAAAAATGCACACACTTCCCATACCAGGCTTACTTTCATGAGAACTTACCCAGATTCAGACGGAGTCCTATTGTGTACAGCTTTAATCATTTAAACAGACTAATCACCCTTCACATGCACATCCATGTGGACAGATTGGAGGCAGATGATAGGTCTGTGATCTTAGTGCCAGGCACCACAGATACTGAATCATCTACGAGTTTGTCAGCTCTTCATGCCAACATCTTATCATACTGCAAAACTGCGTCGGAATAAAACATTCATTCATTCATTCATGTTTGATGCACAGACTGAGTTGTTTACATTACAACTCAATTCTGAATTGCTGCTTTCTGATATGCAAACTCTGGGATTTATGTTAAACATCTGTAAGTTGAAGCACACAACCATAATTTTCCTCAATCAGCCTACCCATGAGGAATATAAGTTAATTTCAGCTCAGTGTTTTAGCATTTCTGGCAGTGCCTCCGTCAAACTGCTGTCGTGTCTCTTCGCTAAATGTCTTTCACTGTTCATCATGGCAGCAGGGGACCCATTAAGTTAACCCAAGTTAATATTTTCTCATGCCAACAGGATTCAGCGTAATGTACAGGAGCTGTAAGATACAACACAAACTTCCTGTTCGGTTTAGGGGACGGCTCCAGCATGTCGGCAGTCTCGATCAGATTCATGTGTCCAATATTACGAGACAGTCTGGCTTGACTCGCCCCCGCTGAGTGGTCTGCTTCTTTACTAAAACACGCCTTAAGCAAGCAAATACCAGACATCTTTGGAGGCACTTATTGTAAATCTGCCTTTAAAAATAGTTTAAAACCTCCTAAAATAAACTAAACAGGAAGAAATGACTGCTCTAACCGTATGCTGAAAAACATTATGCTGTTGTGTTAAAGAGAAATCTACTAAAGTGAAGGTAAGTCATTAAGAAGGCACTCTTTTCCTACTGTTGTCTTTTGACAAAAAACAAAGCCACATTATGTTTGCACCAACAAGTTGATTTCCAAAGAGATATTAACCAAAATCTGTCCTATCACAGCATGGTGGAAAAGGTGTTCTGAAAAAATTAAGGAAACATATCAAGAAGAAGACAAAAGGAGACGTGGCAGGCCTACAAAAAAAATGTCTACGGCAGATAAAAACATGGTGCAGGCTCTGTCATGTTTTGGGGCTGCATCTCAGCCAGTGGTGTTGCGGATGTTTCCAAAATTGATTGAATTATGAACACAGAAAAGGGCCATCAGATTTTGATCTACCATGCAATATCATCTGGAAAGAATCTGATTGGCAACTGCTTTGTTTTTCAGCATAACAATGATCCCAAACAAACTGCCAATGCAGTAAAAGTATACCTGAATAGAAAAGCGCACAGTGGAACACACAGTCATGGATTGGCCTCCCCAGAGCCTGGACATTAACATTTGAATGTCCTTCACTAAGCCTGAAGAACCATCCATGTTAACAAACGGCCAAAAGGCCAAAAGACCTCTCGTAGAACGTTCAGGCTGTTTTTAGGAATAAATGTGGTGGTACCAAATATTCACTTTCAAGCTGGATAGATTTGTAAAGAACCCTCCTTAGTATGACATTCTGGCGTGCCAGCTTTAGTGTCTACATATGCATGTTAGAGTAAATAGCATTTTTCATGGTCCAAGCTAAACAAAAATAAATAATGATGACAGATCTTTGGACAGTACAGCAGATAAAGATATTTTATCATTTTTGGATACTAAATGTGAAGCTACTAGGAGATGGTCTAACTTAGCATGAAGACTAAAGAGAGAGTAAAACCACCTACTTGGTTTTTCCTTGTTAATACACAAACTGTTTTACTTAGAACAACTTTAAGTATGCATGCTATGATAACCTAGCTGTACTCATCTGGACCATGGTGCTAATAAGAATTTACTATTCCTTTAGATAAGATCTGGTCTTTGCAAAGATAAACATGAAAGAGATTGTGATTTTCAGTATATATCGACCATTTGTAAATAGCGGACATTACTCATGTATAGTTTTGGGCTTTTTATGGGCATGTTTGGGCATGTTTATGATCAGACATTAAGGCCTGCACATGTGATCTCATAGAAACCACACCTTAAGACATCCAAAGGAGTCTTGAAGGTGAGCTCTGATGAATATAGTGCGATGCAGCTCTTATCCATCTGCCCCTTATTCCCTGCACATACACATCATCAAACATTTCTACATGAAACGCAGAGGCAACCAGCAATGGACCAACCACAGGACAGTGCTCTCTGAACTTCTAACAGTCCCGCAGGTTTAAAAATAATCTGATCCTTTGTATGAGTAAGTGGTGCATCACTCAACCCATCTAGGTGCTGCAGTGCTTTTAATCTGTGTTTTGAACTGAAGTTTACAATCAGTGGGATTAGCTGAAAAGTTAAGGGAGGTTGTTTTTCAGAGCAACACTTAATGTAAATCTGTGTGGCAAAAATGTGTGAGCTTTGAATTATATGCATATATTTCTAAGTCATTTATTTTAAAACATGCAAAAAGAATTATGCAATTAAAAGGAATAGTAGCTAAAAGAAAACCCAACTACCTTTGTAAAACAACAAACTATCAGCAGCAACTGAGGCTAATTTTCTTACAGACTAACTAATTCCATGTGCTTTTCATGCTGATGCATAATAAGATATCCAGTGTGGAATATTTTGACCCTATCAAAATGAATTTTTATTGGTATTCTCTGATAGTGAACTCTCAGGGTTGCTCCCCTGCATTTCATTCTGTAACCACTTTCTTTCTCTTCATGCTCAAAGAAAAGCAGTTATTATTCAGTAAAACCAGAAGTCTCATCGAAATTGTGAAATCCACATCATTTTTCATTTTGATAAAATAATAACTGCACATAACCTTGTACTTTACCTGCATTTGTGCAATAAAGAACTTCATGTTGAAGCAAAACCAGCATAAAAGATGTTTAAATGCTGGTTTCATCTGCCAAGCGCATGATTGTTTTCCTCTTCCTGTCACTCAGAGATGTATTAATGTGCGAGAATGTGAATGACAAGCATTTAAGTAAATGTAAAAGCAACAGTGAAGACCAGAGCGAATGGGAGTTGTCAGTAAGCAAAGGCTGATGCCAATAAACTGAAACACACAGTCACACAGTGTTTTTGCACAAAATGCTACAAGCGAGCCAAGAATAAATTGCCTGTCTGTAACTGTTTAAACGCAGCATTAAGTCATGATTTATTCCCGTAATTCTGGGATAGAAAACATGCTGCAAATGTTGCAGCCTGCAGCAATTTACGAGGGAAACCACCAAAATGAATATTTGACAAAACTCCCATTTTAAATTAAATGATCATTGCATCATGCAGCTTAATGTTTGACTCACTTGTTGCATGACTTGTATAAGTGTGTATATAAGACTACTGCGTGCAGGAATGATGCATAGCATAGCTAGAAAGATCAATATATCATTCCAGCTTTTAGTCCTGGCTCCGCCCTGAAACCAATAACAGCCCATTACCACTTAGACTTTCGTGAATGCAGCTGTCATGTTTCTACTTGACTCAAAGTGGCATCTTCATCAAGATGTCTTCACTGCTGAAGAAACAAATAGGGAACACAAGATTTAACAGGTGGCAATCAGCTGGAGACATCAGACTCCACACTAGACCTCAGCACATTATGTATCGCTGTTTGAAAGCAAATGGAAACAGAAAAGTCACTCTCCCTGCCCACACTAAAACAATCATCAGCACCAAAACCTCATCATCAGCGTCATTACTATAAGTAAATCCCATAAAGGTTGTCCCGGAGCGCAGGGCTGTATTTGAGGCTAACCACCCCTCTGTCTTTACACGCAGCCTTCCGTCATATCCCCCCGCATTCACAACATTTAGGAAAGCTGGGGTTTTCTAAATAACTAAAATTAACTCAATGATCTACAATTAACTTAATTGATGCTTCACCAACACTCATTAAACACACATCAGACATCTCACGGCGGATTTTTCTTGCACGAATTACAGGGTTGGGGGAAGGACCTCCATGGAAGAGGGGAGGCGAATGTGAAGTGTAGTGACGGGTTGGGTGAACGGGAAAAGGGGTGGGGGTGGGGG
>NW_024582657.1:8006-17669 GCF_018398535.1 Haplochromis burtoni | reverse complement strand
GAGTTATGAAGAATTAGCCACCCATCTGTGTAACAGTTACACAAGCATTATTTCTTTGACACTGCCTTTAACATTGTGAGTGCTTAATAAACCATTTCCTCATGATCAGATGGGATTTCTTTTTTTTTTTTGTAACCAGAGCCAGTCAGTCTGGGGCCCTGATCCACCTGACTATCTGGCTCCACAGGTAATGCCTGAAACTGTTTTCCAGCAACAATAGGACTGACGACAGTTGAGGTAGACGAGGGGAGATGCACCAGAATCTGCACAGCTCCACAGAAGACAAACAAAACAATCTGTTATGTAACTGATGACAGAAGAGTGGGCAGCTCATTGTTCAGGAGGAGACGCAGAGGAATGGCTAAACTCTTTTTGTCCAGGGCAGGTAATCTGAAAAACTGATCTGACCATCTGCATGAAAGATGTCCTTAGCTGTGCCAGCTGCCTGTGCTGACTCAGAACCATCACATTGCTGGGACAATGTGTGTCACCTCCATGAAAATAATAGACTATAATGAGAAGGAAATCTCAGGTGGTCTTTCTGTTTTTCTCTCTCACACAGCCACGCACGTACACCCTCCTCCTCCTTCCCTCAATCACACCCCTCACAAACTCAGTAAACATATGGGAGCTGTTAAACTAAGTTTAATGGCTATTTACTGTGTTTTGTGCGCTTCTCATTAAAGAGATTTTCCACTCAAAGAGAACTAATGTTTTGGAAAACACATCATGCCAACACTTGGCACATCTGGCTTCAGTAATTAAGAAACCGACCTTCTAACGAAAGAAAGAAAAAAAAGGGGGGGGGGGAAACAGAAACCGTAAGTAAGGACATTCAGTTTCAAGTTCACAGCTGTTATCTTTACCTAGCATTAGATTTACTTTAAACATGTGGTAATGACTTCAGGGCAGCTATAGTCACCTTTTAAGTCGATATGTCCAGCACTCACTGACTCAGTCATTCTACTTTTAGCTCAACAAATATGTGATAAATAATCTGCCATGTCCAGCCACTACTTGCTAACAAATGGTAACATCTGGACTGAAAAATGAAGCCAGCAGAATTGGTAAAAACTGCAGTTTTTCTGATTTCTGTTGAGGCTAGAGCTAAAATCAGCTCCATAGACACCTACAGCAAAATGCTCAATTCTGTAAATATTGTAAAAATAAAACTGTTTAGCCTTTTTTTAATAGTAAGAGTTTGGTGTCTTTAGCAAATTTTCTCCTTTCATGAGCAGTATTTTTAGCTCCTTACACTTAATTAAGGCCTAAAGTGATCATTATCAGGGGGTGTTTTCACTCACGTGCGAATGCCAGCACAGGTGCTAACTGACTGCTAGAGTTTGCCAACCTCGACTTCGACTGTGTGCTGCTTGGAGCAATTTAATGCAATTGTCTACCATAATAATGTCAAACAGCCTGTAGTTAATGGTAATATCAGCCACTGTAATGGTCTCTTTTCCAGTTTTGGTGGAGGGGGAGTCTAATATTGTATTTGTTATTTATGTGTCTGCAGGCATTCAGTGTACGGTTACCTTGGTAACCAGGCTTGCTTGCAATAGCTGTTAATTTAGCAATCCACCCACTCAACCAAATCAAGCTGGCAAAGGCCAAAATGCCACTGCTTCAAAACAGATCTTCATGGAACTTTTGCCCATCATTTAGATACAGTCTAAAGTTGCTACCTGTGTTTCCTACCATTTAGAAGCAAACAGAGAGTTTTCTTATGTCAGTGAAAGTTGTACATCAAGCTCAGATTCCACTCAAGGGTTGTTTTCCACTACTGGTGACCTCAGGAGCAATCGTGGTATTCATAAATAAAAATAAAACAAACTTATTATAGATGCTTTAGCAATCAAGAGGCCCACACAATGCAATTTAAAGACATCTCCTCTTCCAGCTTGCATTGTTATGTGAAAGCAGAGATCATTCATGCCAGAAAATTAAAAGGCCTTGAGAGCTGAGTATCAACCATGAAACACAAAAGCCTCGCCCCCTCCCCTTCTACCCCTGTTCCAGTCGCTGAATGACTCCTCACTGGAGTCCACTGCAGCCCTAGCTGCCAGCTGGAATACCCCTAACCTTTAACCTCTGACCTCCAGCCCCACAGAATTTATCACAGAGCCATCAGAGAATGAACTCAGTGGGGAGCACATCCTTGTTGAAAACGTTGTCAGGAGGTGAAGGGCGTACAGTTGTTAACAGAGATTACAGGTGTTCCAGATGTTTATTACGCTGCCCTCACCACTGTATATTTAATCCAGAAATCCTCTCTGTGTCTGTCACACGGGTCTGAATTTGCGTGTATCTGACGTTGCGTGTCACGACCTAATCTGTGCCGATGCTCCCGGGTTAAGGAAAGGATCCTGCTGTTCCTTGATGGAAAGCCTTCTGCTACAGAAAGATCCAGTTACAAGAGCACCGCGCTTTCATCCTTATTAAAGAAACATGTGCCCGCTCTGAGCAGTTATGTCAGTGGATGAAACTTTGTATGCTTTCGACTTTTATGTTTTTTCCCTGAAAACATTTTACACAAATATGGTCAGTGCATACACCCACAAGAAGAAATATCCATCTTAGCCTATGAGAATATTTCAAAGTTAATACAAGAGGGCTATTAGTGAAAGTGTTTCTAACAGTAGTGATTTCCCCAGTGATGTAGAAGGTCAAGGTGATTCAGTTAATCAGCATCCATCACTTACAGCTAACTAGAGCACTACTTTCTGCTTAAGTCTTTAGAGAGATCAATTTTTTCTTAAGTGTGAGTATTTAATAAAGTATTAATTTCATCAATATATATATACTTTTTCCTTTTTATTTTGTTTATTTTATTATTGCATTTTTTTTAACTGTATCACAAAGACAATCTGTGATCAGATTTGAGGAATCTTGCACATGCAATGCATTATTGCACTGCATTGCTCACCCTCTGTATCTTTTATAGTAGGCTCCATTCATTTAAAAGTGCGCAAAGTTGCTCATTACACATCATTCAGTAAACTCTCGCCACAGTCAGACGATGTGAGTCAGACCTCCGATTTGACTCCACCAGTAGACGTTCACTTGACAGTGATGACTGCCTCCTTGATGTCTATCTCTGTAGTTCGCAGCCACCGTGCTCCCTGACCTCGGCTCCCAGACCCCGGTTTGTTCCCACGCTGTGCCCTGTGGAAAGTCTGGCTCCAGCCTTTTCAAACCATAATTGCATACCTGTAGAACGCAGACAACAGCAGAGCAAATACAGACACAGCTAAAAGGGAACGAGGTTACCAGCAGAGATATGTGATAGCTTTCTGACACGTACTTTCTGCTGTATTTAACTCATCTTACAGGTCAGCGCTGTAAATAAGGCACTGATTCTTGCACCAGTTACTCCAAATTCCACCAGGCCAACACATATAACAGCTCACTGTTGCACATGTAGCAGATAAGATTTTTGCTGTTGGACATGTTTAACTAATGCAAATGAAAGTAGCTACAGATAGTGTATAGTCAAACAGTTTGGGGGCAGATATGGGGGGTAGTACTATGGAAAGAAGTGCAGATGCCATACAAGAAGACATGCTGCATTGTTGTTTATGCTCTTTTATGTTACATTGCTGAAGATAAGATTATGGAAGTTATACGAAGCTGCAAAAAGCTACCCAAAAAAGCCTTTTCTGTTCCATTTATTAAAATTTTATTCACTGTTTAATCTTGTGAAGTAAATTAAAATATCTTTTTGTTCTTGGTGTCTTTCTCACAGTGAATCACATGAAATGATGTGGAAAAGGTCTAAGCTAGAGAACTCAAACAAGCCTTTAATAGGTAGCCCGAGCAGAGTTAAGGGCTGCAGACGTGCTGTGTGTACTGGTCTGCAGGCAGTCAACGGGAACTTTAAGTGGATTTTGTGAGCCAAATTTTGCATGTCATATCAGCATAAGTTACAGCAGTAAAATTGTGTTCCACAGCATGCGATACACCTCTGGCTCACAATATTTTTTATCTAAATGGGGCACAAACTCTCTGCAGTTAGTTCATAAAATAGAATTGCATGTATTCAGAGATCTGACACAAGAAATTAACTGGAGAGATTAAACGCAGAAGTCAGAGCTTAATAAACTCACACAACAGTGATGTTCACTGTGTCCTAACACAAGACAAATCTCACAAAAGAAGGTTTAAGTTACATTGTTGGTTTACATAGCCCTCTGAACTTATCCCTGAGGAAAGACATGTTCCAGAATGGGATTTAACTAATGTTTCTAAATCACTCCCAGCTGGCCTGACTGCAGGA
The DNA here is from genome assembly GCF_018398535.1 of Haplochromis burtoni. NCBI lineage: Eukaryota > Metazoa > Chordata > Actinopteri > Cichliformes > Cichlidae > Haplochromis > Haplochromis burtoni. Next base: position 13,393 of record NW_024582657.1, on the reverse strand, counting down.
AATGTTTCTTTCTTCTCAAAAACTCCAAGTAAATGCTACATGAAGTATGGTGCATTCATTAGTGTGTCTTTCTTCAGAACTTACACTGAACTGTCTGTCCTGGATGTCATAGCATTTAACGCCTTCCAAGGCCATGGTCACAGCCTGTCTCTGTCAGTGTGGTTGGCCCTCTGCAGTGCCATGAGCACGCCCCCATTCACTGCTTAACCTTTCAAAAGTGGTCAACTAACTTCAGAAGGAAAAAAAAATCCCAGCAGTTTAGTGTAGAGTCAAACAGCCCGGGGCCAGCAATAACAGAGTGGAACTGATTAGAGGAGGAGAAGGAAGGAGGGAGAAAGAGGAAAACAAGAGAGTAAAATGAGACAGGGACTGATAGCATCTTCTTAACCAACGTAATTACATTAGACAGTTAAAGGCTTCAGACTGCGCCGTGTTTAAAATCTCATGTGAAATGTAAACAATAGCAAAAGATGATGCTGTAGAAATATTTCCTTAATTTGGACTACAAGTTTGTGTTATGGGCATAATTAAAATAACAATAAATGTATCTAAATCTGCCTACTTACTTAATCTTACTGCTTGTAATCATGAATTATTCTAAAGGAAAGCCTGTAATGAAACTGAGTACTTTGCACAGATTCATAGAGAGGCAATGCGATCTAGGCAAAAAAGAGAGCTCTGTGAGATCAAAAAATTAGCCTAAGAGATCTTATTTGTTGCTTGTTTATTGGATTTTTTGCATGGTCTTTTCCTCTCCTTTAGTGCTCCTGTTTAGCCCTTTGCTTTTAAACGCTCAGTCCACTTCTCTCCATTGCCAACTTTTCATATGTCAGTGAAAGCTGTTGCTAATAAAAGTTAGAGAGCAAACTATGAAAAGGAGTTGCAAGTGAGAGGAGGGAGGCGCATTCTTTCTTGTCTGCTTTGCCCTTGGCAAAAGGGAGTCCACAGTGCTCTGGGACAGGACTGAAGGGGAGGGAGGGGGTTAAGAGAGGGGAGGTGCGCATAGGAGTGTCACCTCCATCACCCCAGGACATGGAAAAAACATTCAGTTTCATCAAACTTCAAAAGAACAGCAATTACATAGGAGACACGGGATGGCAGGGCATCCCTGCACGGCTGTGGCAAAGCTGCGGGGAAAGAACCACGCCTTCAGAAACTTAAAAAGAGGGGACTCATCCCAGCCTCTCTTCTCTCATCACCTCTCCTCGACATGGCTATAAGCAACACTAAAGCAGCACCCCAATAGCTCATCTCCATCTTCTCTGTGTCCAGAGAAGGCGGCCATTGTGTGCCCGTTCCTCTTTCCCCAAGTCAGTTTCCTATTGAGGCTCTGAAAAGGCCTTTGAGGGGCCCTGTTTTGGCTGTGCAGCTCACCTGCAGAGGGGAAACTATGGGTCTATTCTAAAGCCCAGCAGCTGCCAGGGCAGAGAGGCTGGCACCCAGTGGGAGAGAGAATAGTGGCCGCAGAGTCTTTCAATATGAAGCCACTTAGTAACAGAAGGCATGTGCCAAGCTTGCAAAGCCAGAATGAAGAGTCATCCTTTGGAGTTCACCAAATATCAGAGAAGAATTAGACCCATCTCCTTTTTGCTCGCTTTTGCCATTATCCACTACGTCCTAACTTTTTCTTGCCTTGCTGTTTATAGAATAATAATCCACAGGTAGCGGGAGAAAGAGAGCCGGGGTGCAGCAGACTAGAGGTGAGTAGGTTTATTTGGAAAATGCAGATCAACAGGTGGGACAGTCGAGTAAGAAAAACAGCTACATTGGTAAATGCATGAGACAACAGGGCTACCAAACGACTCTGAAAGGCTGAATTTCCTTGCCCTGTGACAGATCGAGCTATGATACCGCTGTGAAGATCCCAGCGGCTGCGGTCCTGTGAAGAAGCCTTCACCACACAAAGCCCCTTTTCTGTCAGCAGGCTAGCTCCCACACTGGCGCTAATTTACGATGCCCTCACAGCAATTTCCACAGTCAGAGAAGTTCAATTGTGTTTTCCAGCTCATTAAGCATCAGCACAACAAAGCTTTCATCTTCTCCTTCATCTACTTCATCCCACTCTTCACTCCCCACATTTATCCTGCTGTCAGCTAATCTGCCTCTTTCACCGAGCATCCAACCTAAAGAGTGCAGGTAAAATAGGCATCTGTATTTACTGCTATTTGTCTATGCCCTTGAGTTTTGTTAGTTTAAAGCACGGCCGAAACTCTAAAGACTCCCCTCATACTTGCGAAGGGAGAATTTAATGGTTGTTGATTCAGGGGCCTCCGCTGTGCCCTCCCATCCCTTTCAGAGCTTCATGAGACGACGTGGACTCTATTGTAATCTCAGAAGAATCAGCTTGGCTTATTTGTTCAGGCTGTCACTGCACTGAGATCACAAACACACACTCAAATTCCAGTTAGTGCACTAAATATCTTTTAACTAAACTATATTTTTATGTGTGATCTGTACTGGCAGGAGACTGCTGAAGGACAGTAGTGGCATTTTTCTTAAAGTTAGAGAGGCACACACGTGACCAGATAGAGAGAGCAAATGGCAAAAAAGAGGCCCCGAGTAATGGCTAGCATCACATTTCACCTGAATTTTGAAATGTAATCATTTACTCTCATAATCAAAATATATACAGTGCTGTGCAAAAGTCTTGAGCCACCTCTAATCCAAATCATATAAAGCAAATACAGAGTTTTAAACAATTCTAACAGTCAATATTTGGTTGACCACCTTTATTCTTCAGCAGAGCTAGAACTCTCTTAGACAAGCTTTCTAGTCATTTCTTTGAGTAGTCATCAGGAATAGTTCTCCAGGCTTCTTGAACTACATCCAAAGCTCATTTTTGGGTGGATTTGTCTGCATTTTGTTCCGTTTTCTATCAAGATGATCCCACACTGCTTCAGTAATATTGACGGTCGGGTTCTGGGAAGACAAAATTAATATGTGTGTGTCTATCCACGTGTGCTTTTTCTGCACTCGTAGTGTGTTTAGGATCACTGTCATCCTGAAAAATGAAAGTGTTGCCAATCAGATGCTTTCCAGATGGTGTTGCGTGGTGGATCAAAATCTGACAGGATTTTCTACTTTGTCCTTAGTTCTCAAATTTTAGTTTATGCAAGCCATGCCGTGTCAACTCTGAGGTCAATACTGATATAAATAAGCCAAAAAACAACACTGAAACATTCTGTCAAATCATTTGTTATTTGACTAAACAGCCATTTAAACTACACAAATTTTTATATCTCAGTTTGACTAAAGGTTAGTAAACCAAATAAAAATTTGTTGGCTATTTTTAGAATTAAGATTTACATTTACAAAGAAGGAAAATGGCATCTAATATTTGAAAAGATACCATCTTTGCTACACAGTTGTAATCTATTAAAGGAATATTTAGATATTGTGGAAAATCCATGTATTTAGTCAGTACAAAGACTTGGGAACAGCTGGCTTAGCAGTGCCCAAAAGTGACAAAATAGTTTTCCAGTACTGCTAAACATTTAACTAAACCACTGCATGATTTTTGTTTTGTTTTGTTTATTGTGCATAATTAAATTGGTGGAAAAAATACGCATTGTATTTGGCAGATTATGGGACATTTTTCCTGCTGAATGTCTCAGTGGGCTGCCCATCTCTCAACAGGTGCTGCTGTGTGATTTATCGCAGTTTAAGTGGTCACAGCATGTTGCACTGCAGCTGCCATCACGTCAGCGGTTTTTGGAAGAATATTGTTGGAAGTCTTTGGCCGAATTTACAAATCGTCAGCGGCACTTTTACACAAATTGGTGCACTATTTTCATTTTCCAGAAAGCCTAGGCCAGCTGTCTTCGCTATTTTCTCCCATTGTGTTGTGGTCTGACTTCACTCTGCAGTGAGGAGGAAAGAGGAAACTGATGCTGAGGCAGACACGTTTGCAAGGTCTTAAGACTGCATAAAGACTTGCAATGTACAGGATCATAGCGGATCGTATTCCGTGGTAACAACCACTCACTTTACCCCAAAACGGCTCAAATTACTATGAGAACATAGAAGGCCCTCTGTGTCCCTCTGTGAAATACTTCTCTCAGGCACCTTTTTAGTAGTTTAATTGTTTTTCTCTGTATTTTAAGACACTGCATTTAGGAAAATGTACCTCTGGTTGTCTGTTTTGGTCAGGTTTCCCTTGCTACTATTAGTCTTCCTATTGCTTCTGTGCTGCACCCTAACACTAATCATGCCTATATCTGCCATCATAGCCAAACAATACCATAATCTGACATCCCAAGCATCTGTTAGTGGGTCATTTTCCAACATCATCATCTTTGTCATTATCATCCCTGAGTGCAAGCTGCCATCTGAGTCCTCCCTCCTGCTCTCAGTGCCATCCCTGAGCTCACTCTGTAACCCCTGGCTCGTTCCATGCCCAGAGAAGGTGTCCGGTTCCCTATACACCCCTCCATTTCTCCCAAAATGCAACAATACAGCAACTCTATCTCTGTGTTCACCTGTTAGCACCTGGCACCACGTCCACATCAGCCAAAGGCTTCTGCTCATCCCTGTCAGACACCATGTGGGACTCGCCTTCCTGTCACCAAACCCAACATCCCACACACAAAACACACAGGGGCACAATGAACCGCTCACCGCTCGCCTGTCAACACTTTCCCCTGACAGCCGAGCCATGCTAACATTATTGAGGATAAATGAAAAGTGCTTAATCAATCAATAATCCATCGGGTAATTACAAAAGCTTCAAGCATCATCTGGCACATGAGTCCTGAGTATGTACTACTTAAGAAATTAATTAGTAAGATAATGCTTTAAACAAGCAACCTCAGTTTCATTCATGCAAGTACGTTGAGTTTGAACTGCATGAACTTCTCCACTGTGCCTCTTATAAATCATATTTATCAACCACTAAATTACAGCAGCAAATGCATTTCGGATTATGAAGAAATAAGGAGCTTGGAAAGAAGTTCTGAACTGAAGAAGCTTCTCGGATGAGAAGTGAAACATCCAGCTGCTTTTTTTTTCAAGTTCCTTAAACTATCATGACCTGGATGACCTACATGATGAAGAGATGCGTTACTAAGCCCCACTATCAAACCTCATACTCATCACATGTTGGCACTCAAAGCATTTAAGATTGTGATTTGTAGCCTAAACATACCAACACATTGGGTTCTGTAATCAAACCCCAGTCCTTGACATCAAGGTCCAGCATTTTGTACACTTGCCACTTCCCTCCAACTCGTGTGTGATATATAAATAAAGCTTTGTTCATTAAAAAGCCTGTGAACATCATCCAGCCCGCAATTACATATGTCATCACAACATAAATTGGAAAAGAAAAGGAAAAAAGATTTAGGACTGCTGTGTGTGTGTGTGTGTGTGTGTGTGTGTGTGTGTGTGTG
>NW_024582657.1:0-7986 GCF_018398535.1 Haplochromis burtoni | reverse complement strand
AAAAAAAACACATCAGTGTGTGTGTGTGTGTGTGTGTGTGTGTGTGTGTGTGTGTGTGTGTGTGTGTGTGCTATACTTGCTTTCCAAACTTCACTTGTTGCTCAAAAAGTTGTGGATGGAAACTGAAGTTGAAGCTTTCATCGTGGCTATAATCACCTCCTGTCTGGTTTTCCTGGCTCAACTTTGCCTGGATATTAGTCTCCTGTAAGGGTCAAATCTGTGTCCTTCATCACAGTTTTGCTCAATAGGTTACACTTGACCTTGGGTTAAGAGTAGCAGCTCTTAACACACTATGTGCTGACAGTTGCAAAGATGAGAAAACTAATTTAGGCTGACATGTTGTTGCAGTTGCTCTCGACTGCTGATCAGATAACGAGGCACATCAGAGGAAGACCTCGGGCCCTGCACATCCTCTTGGCTGACTGGCATGATTGGGCCTGAGTAAAACTGAGCTGGAGCCAAGAAAGCCTGTACCTGTCAACATTATTGTTTCAGTAACTGATGCAATACCCATGTCAGTCATTCTAATTTTGGCTCTGAGTGCTGCAAGTGGTAACTAGTGCTTAACAAGTAACTTTAACACAATGAATGACCACAGTTTATTTCAAGAAAACAAGACAGAGTGCAACTCCTTGTGAATGTAAGCAGGGAAAGAAGAGTTTGTGATCTTCCATCCACTGACATTTTGACATACCAGCTTTGGCAGGTCCACTCAGACACACAATAATGTTCTGTTATGCTTCCGCAGACAGGCCTCTCTCGTCCCCTTTAAAGACGATACACTTTCACCACCACAAGTTCCCCGCTGCGCGTTTCATAAATGTTTATCCCACATGACTCTAGCCCCCTCCCCAAAAGTTTGCTTAGGATAGCTGCGAGCGCTGCCAACTCAGATGAAAGGGAAAGATTTAAAGAATGAAATATATAAAGCCTGCTTCGACATGCTTGGTTCGAAAGGTTTCAAACTCTTTTACAAAACCACAATTAACTCTTTACACAGTTCTCCACTGAGTTAAATAAGCAGGACTTGGAGTTGGGTAAAGAAAGAAAGTCAGTTTGACATTTTTTGACTTTACATGTAAATAGTTAATAATCTTATAACCTACAGGATGAATGGATTGGCATAAAATGAAAACACATAAGAGCTGATTCCAAAGGGGAAAAGCAATGGATAAACCCGCACCAGTGTTTGCTGATCACAGTATAATGAAAGATTGCTTAGAAGTGATCTACTTTTTCCAAACATGCTGAAAAGTCATTATTAATTAAACACCAGACTATGTGAAAACAAGCTGCAGCTGTCCTATAGATAGATTTTAATTTCTCAACATCAAAATGTTTGGTTGACTCTTGTGGCATGTGTGTGCCATTCTTAGAGAAGCAGGAAACTTTTTTTATTTAAATATTTACTCATTCATTACAAAACAATAGAGGAGAAACAACAACACTACAGACAGCCCAGCGTCTCCTTTCAAACAGGCGGAGAGTGAGAGTGGTAATATTCACAGTTACTAGAGGAGAATGTAATGTCGCACTAAATTACAGTCATTGAAAGCTTGTATGGTTACCCAGCGATCTATCACTGTCACACAGAGGGGGAGAGGGGGCGGGAGAGCAGACAGGCGCCAGGCACAGCAGGATCAAAGCAGGGACATACCTCAGGGAGAGAAACAGTTAACTCCATTTAACCAATTGTCCTACAGACAGTCATTCAGTCAGTGCGCTGCCGCTGCAGGCCCAGCAGCAGTTCCCATAAGAGAGAAGAACGCTCACATATAGAGTTTCACTGAAAATGATTTGACTTGATTTGAAGAGCTGCAGAACAAGGCCAATTTGGATGGGCTGCTTGAATGGGCCCTTTACTGTCTCTCAAAGGGATTACAGACAATGAACACAATAGGCTGAAATATGGCCATGGACAATTTGATTACAGGCCACAAGATAGAAATTTACAGTGATAATAACTCTTTGGAATATAAAGAGTGCTGTAAATCGCTGCCTGGACTGCCTTACTGTTTTAATGAAACCTGGTGAAAAACTACTGTCAACACATTCTCCGGTACAACTTCCCAGAAGGGGCCCAAAGAGAAGAATTTGTGTGACATATATCTGGTGAGGTTTACATCTATTAAACTGTGAATGGATTTATGACACAATCACAGCACCACATGGTAAATATTTTTAAAAACAAATAAATACACTATATACACACCCAGAAGGCACGCACCAAATCTTAGCACTCATTTAGAGTCCGTTTGTGTCCACCTGATGTCTTTGTATGCTCAACCCATTTTCTGGTTCTGTTTTGTTGTCTACCAGTTCAGAAAGGGAATATTTGACTATTTAGGCAAAGTTGGGAATGATAAAGCAGAAAATTAAAAACACAAAAATGCTCTGTAAGAACTGAAGGGGACAAGCATGGGCGAATTGATAAACTCTAAATAAAAATATTAACCAGTGCAGATTTAGATTTGGATTCCAGCAAAGAGTGTTTAAAAGGTAGGAACTGCACATCTGTCCTACCTTACATAGAATTACTCGAGCTGTGCCACTGACGAGAGGTTTATATCTGTCAGAAACCACAGCATATAAAATGGACCGCAACACTGTCTTTACAAATTCGGCCTATCAGAAACCGCTTTAGCCCGGTCACGTGGAAACATCTAAAGACTGATAGGCAGGCGGCAAGATGGAAGGGGAACTTGTGGCACTGCGCTAACGGAGAGACAAGTCTGTGCGTAAAAGCCTGAAAAACACACAGCTGTAGCGTCATCGGAGGAACATCTGCACTAGCACTTATCTCCTCAAGAGAAGCCACGAAAACATAAACAGTGTCGGAGAGAGCGGCAGGAAAATTAGTTGTATGGCACCGCAGTCGTGCGTAATGAATCCTGCGCAAGGATCACCGCCCGTGGCTGCTCCCGGGGAGACTTCGCCGGAGGATAGAGCCGCTGATGGAATTGGAACTGATGAGCTGGACCTGTCACCTGTTAGAAGGTGTAAAACCAAAAGTTCAGATCTGCCTTTCAGTGTGGAATCACTCATATCAGACAGGACGCCGTGCAGAAGCCTCCAAGACTCAGAGCCTGGCTCGGGTTGCGTCCGGATAGAGGACGCAGATTGTGCGTCACAGAGAGGATTTTATCGGTCTAAAGCGGAGGCGGTGGACCTCAGCGACAAGGAGAAGAGCTCCTGGTTGCAGGCGCCTTGCGCATCCCCTCCAAGTGAGTGTAGAATGCGCTATTGCGACATTTTGTGCGATAGTTAAAACAAAAACGTCAACAATTTGTATAGACATATTCAAAGAAGCATAAACAAAATGACTGCTAAACGATTGTATAAAATATTATAATTGTCTGTAATAAAACTATTAAGAGCCAACAGTGAGAGGGAGCTTGAACTTTCCTCCAAAGAGTAAATAACGGCAAAGGTGCACTGACTGTAGAATAGTTAGGATATATATATAGGATATAGAATATAAGCTTGTGTTTGATATTTTCGTGATCTTCAAGATTATAGTCTATGCGCAATCAAAAATTAAACTTCAAACAATCACTAGTTATGCTATTAAATCGATCGCCGAAGTTCTAGCAGTGTAGATAACTTCTTAATTATATTTCCAGGACTCCCCAGCCCCAGCCCGTGCAACCTACGGAAACACAAGAACAACAGGAAACCCAGAACTCCCTTTACAACCTCTCAGCTTCTTTCTCTGGAGAGGAAGTTCCGACAGAAACAGTACCTCTCCATCGCGGAGAGAGCGGAATTCTCCAGCTCCCTCGGCCTCACAGAGACTCAGGTCAAGATCTGGTTTCAGAACCGCAGGGCCAAGGCCAAGAGACTGCAGGAGGCCGAGCTGGAGAAACTAAAGCTGGCCACGAAGCCGTTGCTCCCGGCCTTCGCCTTTCCTTTCCCCTTGAGCGCACCAATAGGCGCCCCGGCGCTATACGGGGCCCTGAACGGACCTCGGCCTGCCTTACCCGTACCAGGACTATTCAGTGGACCATATGGGATGTACTACTTGTCCTAACTCATACTAACTTTTAAGCTGCTTCGTTGGGGAAACTGCCTTAGCTTTATCCAGCAAAAATATTCTTATGAAATAATCTGTCTGAAATCTCATATTGAATGAAATGTTTTTCGTTAAAGAGCTAATGGGGAAAGAATAATATAATAACCCACAGCAGGGATATGTTAACATAACAGTCTCGCTTCATTTTAAAGCTGTTCATTATTTCCAGGAACAAAAACAAAACGGTTGATTGCCTTTTTTATTTTCAGCTGTCCCAGCTCAGGTATGCTTCAGTTCCAGTAATTTTACTGTAGTAAGAGAAGACCACAGAAGACGATTTTTTTCAGAGCCTGTTGCTTTGAGCTGAAAGCAAAAACTTGTAATGACGCACTGAAAGACAACGGCTTGTTAATTATTTCTATTTTAAATGCTTTGAAATGTCCCGCCTCTTCAAGGAGAGTTTTAATTTATAGCAAAAATATTTAAATGACAGTTTTGCTGACTTTCTATATTTTTCTGATAGTCATTTCTGATTTATCTTATTCATGTATGCCACAGAGCTCGAATATTATCCAAAAAGCAACGTATGGTAGATTAATTCGGGTTTTTTTAATGGGCATAACCGCTCATTTAGAAACAGCTTCACAAATAAGGGGAATCACTTTGACACTTTAATGTTGCAAAGATGCGAAAGTGATGGTTGAGAATCTGTGGATTTGGTGTTTTAATAGGGTCTCTGAACTTAAAATGGAAATATAGAAAATTAAAGTTATCCTTTAATCACTTCCTGAGGTGAGCTCCTGATGCTGTAAAACTCTAAAAAGACTTTAAAGGCCTTTCCTCTTCAACAAAACAAAAACATACATATTTAAAGAATGTAGTTTCTACACGTTACATCTTTTGTGCCTTAGTTCTTCAGTGCTTTACATTAACTGGAGTGAGAACCAGAAGATCTTTAAAGGTTAATTTACTGTAACAATAAGATTTAAGCAACAGTTTCCAGCTCGTTAACAACTGTGCTCATTTCATAAATACAATAAACCTGCTTTACTCGAGCCCTTACCTCAAAAGGAGAATGTTTTTGCACAGGTGTCAGAAGAGCTCTCGAGATCAGCTTCATTACTAAATGTAGATAACTCCTCGTGTAGTTTTGCAAACACTCCAAGTGTTGAACGCGGCAGACCAACTTACATGAGCTATTAAGGTACAGTGTATTTTATATTTCACAAGTGGAAGATGTTTTGTACAATTATTAAAGTTTATTATGAAAATCCCTGACATTCTCTTTTGTTTCTCCTAACACAAAATTTAAAGTGGGCTCCAAAAACCTGCTTTTTTATATTGAAAACACAGCAGTTAAGTATTACTGCATCCTTTTTTTTATATATATATATAAAACTCTAATAAATGCCTTTTCAGTTTTTCCAGTCAAATTGTGAATGGGTAAGTGCTGGTTGTTGTGTAAATGCAGCACTGCTCTGAGGGATCAGCAACACCAGAACAGCACCACATGAATGCAGTTCATTTACCACAAAACAAACAAACAAACAAAAAACACAACAATAAAAAAAGGAAACTTGCAATTTTTGCAAAATAAAACTGTTTTTTATTTCAGGTTAAAATCATCTATGACTGTGAAGGTATTCTGTACAAAGTTTATAAAGCTGTAAATCTGAAAAGCCAGAAAATAGCAGCCTTGACTTTGATGCTTCACTTCCTCCTTCCTCGCCGTCCTCTAAAGCCTCGGACCGAACCGTGACCAAAACACACAGTGTTGGGGATCCTGAGAGAAAAGAGCACAGCTGCTCAATTCTGGGCCTCAGATTGCTTAGTTTTAAATGCTAAAAAACTGTAGTACACATGTGCTGTAATCAGTACTTTACACATATTTAACTTATATAATATTCTGGATTTTTTTAAATTGCAAATTTCTTAAAAATGGCTGATTTAGTTTTAACACATACAGATTTGAAGGCTAACCTGTAGGAATACTGAGGCTTTCGTGGCGCTGTGCTCTCAGTGTCCTGGGCTGCAGCAAGAACGTCCTCGGCAGAGGCTTTTTCCTCACACTCGTGTGTCTCCATGGATTCCCCTCCCTCGGGTTCGTCGGACGGAGAGTTACACATAACCTCACAGACACCCTCAGACTCACACACATCATCCACCACCTCCATGGCTGCGTCTTTCTGCTCCTTTCTTTTTGTCTCTCGTCTTCTATTAACAAAGATACAATATTTAAAATACGCATATGGCAAACATATTAAAGTGATGCTATTTTAAACTGCGCCTTTCACAGAGTTAGAAAAATAATACAAAAATACTAATTTTACACATCAGCATCAATAAAGAAGCAAAAAAATCTTATGCTATAATGTGTCTGATCTTATCATGTCACTAAATAAATAATAAAAGAGACATGTAGAGTGTAATGTAAGAATATAAAGAGTAGATAAGGCAATAAGGAGATTGACTAAAAGTCATAATTTGACATTTTGCTACCATCTAGTGGACAAAACACAGCCTTACCCTCGTTCCTTTTTGGTTTTATCGAATCTGAAGTCTGGAGGATACTTGTGAATTCTTATTAAATGGTCCTTCCTGTGTTTATTAGTCCTGAACGTCTGTCCACAGCCTTCCACCAAACACTGGTACTGAAAAATGTGAAGAAAATGTCATTGTGCTTCAAAAAAATAAAAAAAATAAAAAAATCTCCTAACAGCAGAGCTCTATTTGACACCGACTTACCATGTCCTGTTTCTGGGCAAGGATAGTAAAGAGAGAGTCATGCCACTCCTGAATGTGAATGTCCAAGAGCCGGGCGCTCGGCAGGGAGCGGCGGCATGAGCAGCACACGTGCCTGTGCAGGGCGTTGTAGTGGTGCTCGTACTCCTCCAGAGCACTGAAGACCGCACTGCAGCCTGAGATGTGACAGGCAAACTCGGACACGCTGACACAAGACAAGAGGAGGAGGAAGGTTATCAACAGTCTGACCAACACTGAGATTACAAGTCATCAGTCAAGTAGAAAATCCAACACGGTTGCTAAATAATGATCCCTTCTGGGGCAAATTTGTCATTTTACTGAATATTTTTAGCATTTCTCAATTAAATATGTCCAAGTGCATAATCTACTACTGTTGCAATCATCTTATTTGACTCGTTTTATTTCTAAATATGATCACTTATTTTATTTACAAGTAATCAGCTTCCCAAAATCCCAAAAATGAAATGTGGGATTAATGTGTTATTTTTTTTGTCATTGTGCAAATATAGTGATTATAACATCCACATGAACGGAATCAACTTCATGGGATTTCCTTACCTGGATGGACATTAAGACACCAAAGGACAAATAGTATGTGGGGCAGGTTAATATGGAAGCCTGTTTCTGCCACTAAAAAAACCAAACATTTTTGGTGATCCATAAGTCAAAATTTTCAGGTTATTGTCTCAAAATTTCAAATTATGAAGTCAAATTTTGAATTCTTTTCTCAGACTTTTGAGTTGGTGACTCAAAATTGTGAGATAATAACCCCAAATCTTTATTTACAGGTAGTTTTTTTTTTTTTCAGCACTAGAAAGGACTTTCCATAGATGAGTCATGCTCACAGGAATTTAGGATGAAATAAATATGTAAAAGGATGTTGAAAGTCAGTTATGCAAGTCTTCTGGCTCCTGTATTTTCCTTTTTGTTTCATTAACCTTTATCTCACTTAGTGTTTCGTCAATCTATGGCAGATTTCTCTCTGAGCAACAGATTTTTACAGAGACTCGCAAATAACGGACAAAAACCTTCCTAGTCTTGATTGTAGTTGCATTTGTTTTTACTTGTACTTCTCATCATATCCCATTACAAATCTGACTTTGTGGTGCAAGCTTAGGGGATGAGAGAGAGATCCAGGATGAGATCAGGGGCGGAGCGTGGGGGTGGCTTACTGGGCTTAAGCCCGGGTTGTTTTGTCAGAAGCCCGGGGT
>NW_024582656.1:763500-775898 GCF_018398535.1 Haplochromis burtoni | reverse complement strand
TGGAGGTGAGAGGCCGGAGGACACGGCCTCTCACCTCCACCTCGAAAACCTAAGATCTCAATGATGAAAACAGCTGAACCTTCAGAGACAGGCTGTTGTAACCAGGGGCCGACGTCACAATAGCCATGTCCATCTTTTATATACAGTCTACAATGGTGACTCTGAAATAATGAAGATTTTCATGAAACTCTGATATCATGGACTTAACCAACATCATCAGTGCCTCTTATATTTATTTCATTTCTCTGAATCGTAGCTGCACTAAAACCTAAAAGCAGGAGCCAGGAGAGCACGATGAGCTCTGCCACTGCAGCAGAGTAGGAGGGGTGGATAATAAAACAATCTTAGTCATGTTTTTAAAGAAAGAAATTCTTTGTTTTCAGATTCACGTGTGAGTACTTCGTCTCTTCTGCCTTTTATGTTGTTTCTTATTTTCAATGTGGGTCAGAAGGAATCTGAACTCTGAGGAAACCTTTAAGGCTTAAAGTGAACTTGCAGTTTTTTCACTTATGAAGTGCTCACAGTACAATGAAGGAGAAGGACGGGTCTGTGAATGTCAGGGAATAACAGCCGTGGTGCGTCGAGCCTTCCTCATGATGAAGCAGCTGTGAGACGTCCGACTATTTTTATTTGTGCAGATGAAGAAGGATCTGATCAGACAGCTGCTGAGAGCCGGCGTTCACGTCGCCGTCGCAGAAAGCCTCTCTGGAGACGTCTGCGGCCGCCTGAAGAAACTGAAGGTACAGGCGTCCCTTTACTTTTGCTTACTTCAGTCTCTTAGTGCCGTCAAAGCAGCTGAGCCTCATCCCAAACTCAAGGATTATTACTCGCTCTTATTTTGAAGGATGAGGACGTTCGCATCATCATCGCACAGCTGGAAGATGAGTCTGTGTCTGAGGTGTTCTGCTGTGTAAGTACTCTACAGAGCCAAAAGTATGTGGACACACTTTAAGGGCCTTTTAATCTTCCAGGTTTTCTGTAATAACATTTCTGGCTTTTCCAGATTTTAGCGTAGAAGCCTGTGATGGACACGGACCTGACCTGGTGGATAATACGAGCCTGTTGTCTTGTTTCCTCAGGCGTACAGACTGAACCTGTTTGGAGCTCGGTACCAGTGGATCGTAGCTGGCGGAGGAGCAGCTGGGTGGAGGCTGGGGTGGAAGTTTTCTGGCTGTACGGCCAACAGCCTCCTGGTGGCGGCAGACGGGTCCATCCGGCTGCAGGTCCGAGAGCTCGGCAACGCCAACACGCCGGGAGTCTCTGGACGGGTCAGAAACAGTTTGAAACAAACATGCAACAGTCAGGCTTGTAGAGCCGCAGGCAGCGGCTTTAGGCCACTGCTCTCCCTCACACTGGGTACAAAAGATGGCCGCACTGACGCTTTTTGGCTGTTGGAGCGAGAAATGATTACGCTGGGATACGAGGGAGGAGCTTTTCAGCAAACTGAACCTACAGACTGTGAGGGTTTCATCTACATGGGAGTCAAATTTATGGGCACTGACTAGGGATGGGTACCGGTGTCCGGTGCCATGATGGCACCGGTTCTGACATAAACGGTAGTAACCAGACCGAAAAGCAGCGCACATTTCGGTGCTTTATTTCGGTGCTTTTTTTTCCTGAGCTGTGATACACTTCTAGCCAATCATTTTACGTTTCCCAGGATAGTAGGCGGGGCCAGGTACGTACGTTCTGTTAGAGCAGAGCTACAGATTAAAAATGCCCAAGGCGAAGCGGTCAAAAGTCTGGCTGTACTTCACAGCAAAATATGCAAACTCAGCAGCAACAAGTGCTTTAAGCTGATACTGTGATACTGTCAAAGGAGGTAACACCTCGAATCTGATGAAACACCTGGCGACGCATAGCGGTTTTTTTATAAAAGCCGAGAAATGCGCCGTATTTGATAGCTTGCTGCGAGACCTCACACCGTGCACGTCGGGTGGGTTGCCAGTTATCGGACCCGGAGCAACATCCCCCAAAAACCCGAAGAGGAGAGTCCTGGCCCCTAGCCCTGCCAGTGTAGCAGAAATGATGAGGATGATGATGCAGCAGCAGCCGTTCTTCTCTGCGTGAGTAGCTTCATGTTGTTCGTGTGTAATTTACGTTGAGTAGGCTAACCACGTTATTACATTAATGCATGTAAGGTGAACTAGCAAACACCATCATAGCTACATGCGGCTGTCTTCTTGTTTGATGGCAGATACTCCCTTCACCCTGGCCAAAAAGGCTAAAATGACCAAAGAAAAAGTGGAAAACAGTTAAACATGAGAGGTTTTTGGACAAAGTTTGTGTTTTTTCCATTGTTTAAGCACTGCTTCCAGCCAAGAGTGATACCATATATGCCCCATAGCTGCAGAAAAGGCTAACATTGTTATCTTTTTACAAAAAAACAGCTGAACATGAGAGGTTTTTGGACCAATTTTGTGTTCTCCATTCTTTAAGCACCGGTTTGAGCACCGTTTAAGCACCGGCACCGTTTCAAAAGTACCGATTTGGCACCGGTATCGGATAAAACCTAAACGATACCCATCCCTAGCACTGACTCACTCAAAGTCGGCCTCAAGTGGTCATTAGTGGAACTGCAGGTTACGGCTTCAGGTTCCTCACAGCCCCCCGAATCTGTGCAGGACAGATGGAGAGTTAGCCTGAAATACTAGTAATAATAATGCAAATATAATAACTTTTATTTAGATATAGCACTCTTCACAGAGAAGAACCAAACTGAGCTTTAATCAAAGGACAACTTTTGACTTTTGATCATCCTTAGAATAAAGCAGGTCCTTTAATGGTGGCCTTGTCCTGCAGACTCCTCAGGACTACCAGGACTCCTATCTCAGGCAGCTGATCCAGGCGGGGTCAGAGGTCAGCCCGCTGCACTCCTTCGCCTATGATGCCGTTTGGGTCGTTGCCAAAGCTCTGAGCCAGGCGATGGAGGCGGCGAAACAAAGAGAGAAATACAGCCCTCGGAGGAACGTGACGGTCAGCGAGGAGGAGGCGGCGAGGATGTTGCTGGAGGCCGTGAGGAGCACGCGGTTCGAAGGAGTCACAGTGAGCAGAGACACAGTAACGAGCGTCACTGACCACACGTGGTCATCAGTCCTTTCAAAACAGAGCGTAGACGTCCAGCTGAAAGGCTTGAAGACCAGCTCTCCTTTTTCCCGGTGTGCGCCTCACCGTGAACATGTTTGTGCTTTCAGGGTCCGGTTTTCTTTCGGAACGGGGAGAGAATGGCGCCGATCGAGCTGCTCCAGTTTCAAGGTGCCAAAGATCCTGAAGTTAATTTGATGTAAACAATGATTTCGTGCTATATCACCGTCAGTCAGTGATGAATCCATGATGTGTGTGTGTGCTCAGTCAGCAGTGGTGTCCTGGTGGGGGAGTTCAATACCAGCACCCAACAACTCCGCCTGATGCACCACCTGCTCAAGTTCAAAGGTCAGAAACTAAACTTACATTTTATTTTGAAAGGCATCAAGACTGGAAGAGATGAAGAGTTAAAATGAGCTGTAAACCGTTTGTTTTTGCTGTAAAGCTGCGGTGAATTGCACCGTTAAAGCCGACCTGCTGCTCGGCAACGATGAACCAAAGATAAACACTGATCAGATGTGCTGATGCTGCAGGTCCAGGACCAGCTAAAGACCAGCCTGCTGTCCTTCTGCAGCACCGTCACATCAGCCTCCGCCTGTACATCGGAATATCATCGGCTGCCGGTGTGACCATCATCATCGCTCTGATCGTCCTTTTCTTCATCATCGTCAACCACAAACGCCGGTACGACGTCTGTAAGTTCACCGACATGTTACAGCAAACAGTGAGAAACTGAGCGCCCTCTGCCCGCAGGCGGCTC
This sequence comes from Haplochromis burtoni, assembly GCF_018398535.1. Classification (NCBI taxonomy): domain Eukaryota; kingdom Metazoa; phylum Chordata; class Actinopteri; order Cichliformes; family Cichlidae; genus Haplochromis; species Haplochromis burtoni. The sequence goes on along the minus strand of NW_024582656.1, from coordinate 772,054 downwards.
GGCTCGGGCGGTGCATCCCAGGACGAGCTGCTCCTGCTGGGCGTCCTGCTCTCCTCCTCCTCGGTGCTGTTCTCCGGCCTGGACGAAGCCTCGCTGTCGGACTGGATGTTTGGGGTTCTTTGTTCTGTGAGTTCCGCCTGACCTGAGTCTTACACGGCGACCGCGAACTGAAAACACAGCTCTGTCCCAGAAACAGCACGAGGCTGGAAAAATCGAGTATTCGTGGTTTGGAGTTTTTACCAGAGAGTTTAACTCAATCACGAAGACATGCAGAGCAGTTTTTAGCTCAGGGTGATGCAAAAAGGATTAAAGTATGTGGTGATGTGTGAACGGTGCTCCTTGAAATATTTAATAATCATAATCAATTATGAAAATTCCTCCTTAATATCTATCCATCCATCCATCCCAGCAGGCACACCCTGAACTGGTCGCCAGTCTGTCGCACACAGAGACACACAACCATTCACCTCACATTCACACCTTAAACGGTGGGAGGGTGGGGGCGTACCCAGCCTCACTCCTGCCTCTGCTGGATGTTAGATGAACTGCAGTTTATGATTGCTGGAGGTTTCACTAACTGCGAGAGATGATAAATGATATTCTGGGTCCTGCAGGTCCGTCTGTGGACTCTCGCCGTGGGGCACACTGTGGGCTTCGCTGCGCTCTTCACTAAAGCGTGGAGGGTCTACTCGGCGTCCAGCATCAATCAGAAGGTAAATCAGCTGCTACAGTCTGCTCGTAGTTTCTGAACTCCTGTGAGCCTCAGACTATAAAACTATGACTATGAAATCCCTGAAGTCTTGTTTCTGATTGTTTCTCTGTACGTCCCACAGCAGAGCCGAGCGCCGTCAGCAGGCTGCGTCCTATTCTGGTTATTCCTGGTGGACACGCTTGTTTTAACCTCCTGGCAAATCCTGGACCCCCTCAGATGGGTGGTGCTTCAGCACAACACAGAGGTCTTTAAATGCAAATATTTACTGTAAATAACAGCAAAGGGGTTGATGGGAAATGCATCTGAGCTTTCATCACCACTATTGTTTATCAGTCAGTGATTTAGTGAAAATTAGAAATAAAAATATATTTACTGTTTTACTGCTTTGAGAAATCCATCCATCCATCCAACCGTCCAACTCCATCCATCCAACCATCCAACTCCATCCATCCAACCGTCCATCCATCCATCCACTCCATCCATCCATCCGTCCATCCATCCATCGTCCATCCATCCATCCATCCATCCATCCATCATCCGCCCATCCGTCCATCCATCCATCCATCCATCCATCATCCATCCATCCATCCATCCATCCATCCATCCATCCGTCCGTCCATCCATCCATCCATCCATCCATCCATCCATCCATCCATCTGTCATCCGTCCGTCCATCCATCCATCCATCCATCCATCTCCGCGTCCGTCCGTCCGTCTCCGTCTTCCGTCCATCCACTCCATCCATCTTCATCCTGTCCATCCATCCATCCGTCCGTCCGTCCGTCCGTCCGTCCGTCCGTCCTCCATCCATCCATCCATCGTCCGTCCATCCGTCCGTCCATCCCATCCATCCATCCATCCATCCATCCATCCATCCATCCATCCATCCATCCATCCATCCATACATCCATCCATCCATCCATCCATACATCCATCCATCCATCCATCCATCCATCCACATCCATCCATCCATCCATCCATCTTCCATCCATCCATCCATCCACTCCACCATCCATCATCATCCGTCCGTCCGTCCATCCATCCATCCATCCATCCGTCCGTCCGTCCATCCATCCATCCATCCATCCATCCATCCATCGCCGTCCCGTCCGTCCGTCGTCCGTCCTCCTTCCTTCCATCCCTCCGTCCATCCATCCATCCATCCATCCATCCATCCATCCGTCCGTCCATCCATCCATCCATCCATCTCCATCGTCCATCCGTCCGTCCATCCATCCATCCGTCCGTCCTCCGTCCAACCGTCCATCTGTCCATCCATCCATCCATCGTCCGTCCGTCCATCCATCCATCCATCCACCCATCCATCCATATCCACCCTTACTGCTGCTGAGTGGACCCTGGCCCCTGCTGCAGATGTAAACTGAAGATCATTTGTTTGTGTGGACTGACGCAAACCAGCTGTTCTGTGCTTTCAGGGCGACGCTGCTGAGGAGGACGTCATCATCCGGCCGTACTCTGAACGCTGCAGCAGTGTTAACATGGAGCTGTGGCTCACTGTGGTCTATGGATACAAAGCACCTCTGCTGGTCAGACTCAAAGTTCTTATCAAATATCTGATGTTACGCTGCAGTTTAGGCCAAGTTGCAATCTTTAAGAACTACTATTATTATTATTAATAATAATAATACAGGCACACCCTGTATGGACCACTCTACTGCTCTGTTTTACCACCTCTGGCTTCTCATGTACAATGAACAGAGCCTTAGCACCAAATATAAATTGTTGCAGATGGAAGAAGTCCTATTTTGAGCCGTCCTACCTCTATTTATTTTCTTCTTTATCTTTGCAGAGCCTCTTTAGCATCACAATAAATAAGATTTATAATAAAAAACAAATTGTTTTTTTTAAATATTTTTACAAGAACATAAGTTTCCTAACATCAACATTTCTATTCCTGGACGTTAAAACACATGCACAGTTCACTGAAAAATGAGCAAGAAGAAAAGAGTTTGTAGCCTCATTAGCACCCCCATGCGGCCATGCTGTTCATCACATGCCATAAAAATAGACTTCGTCCTGGGCAAGTAGTATATATTTAAAAAAAGCAAGTAAATATTTTTATGCTGATATTTAGAATATGAATTTTATAAATTAGCATCCATGTAATTGGTTTTGAGACATGTGTGATAAATTAGAGGTTTGATTTATTGGTAATCAATTAGAAAACCAATCAGTGATTGTGATCTCACAGATTTCTCAGTTTGAGTTTGTTTTTTGATAAGTTTCAGAACAAAAATAACAAAGATGCTCTAATAATCGTAATGTTGTAACTTTTCCAGCTTTAAAACTGTTAATCATCAGCTGATTGAAACCAGATTTTTATGGCAGCTGTGATCCAAGTTTAACAGAGTCCATCCAAGACCGAGCTGCAGGATCAGAGCATCAGCAGCTCATCCGGAGCGTCACTGGAGGAAGTTCTGCGCTTTGATAAAACCTGATGTTTTGTCTTCAGCTTCTCGGATGTTTCCTGGCCCTGAACATCTGGACCGCAGAGGTCGGCGAGCCGGCGGGCAGCGGCAAACACCTGGCGCTGAGCACGTTTGCCCTGACGGCGTTCAGCGTGTCGGGAGTGTCGGGATCCCTGCTGATGTCCCACAATCCTCCAGTTCAGTTCTGTGTGAGCAGCAGCCTCATCCTCTGCTGCAACCTCTTCATCCTGAGTGGGTGGTTTGGACCGAAGGTCAGCGTCACGCCTCGTATTTTCATTCTTTCATTTAGACTTTGAGTCAAACGCAAACCCGCTGAGGGTAAAAGACTCACGATCGAGAGATGTCCGCAGTTTAGGTCACACCAACAGATGCTGCACATCTGGCAGGACCGATGCTGCGTGTTGGACTCTTGCTTGTTTTCTATGGCAATGAGCAAATGTTACCCAACGGGAGGCCATGACAGGCTGAAGGGCAGTCAGCTGTTAGGTCGCAGACAGATGCAGACACCACTGTTTTCGTGGCTCCTACTTCATCACACATGAAGGATGATGACTGACCTTTGTCTACTTGCAGATTGTGTTTGTGTGCTGGAGCGGCGGCCTGCAGCGGGCGTCCGGGCTGCAGGGTGATGCTGCACAGGAAGATGAAGATCAGCTGAGCAGGTTGAATCAGCAGCTCAGGAGTGAAAGTGCACAGGTGAAGCGTGTCAGCCGCGGCGAGAGAATAGAAGCACAACACAGAAGGAACAGTTTTATAACCGACGCCTGTTTTTCCTTCCTTCAAATTAAATTTGATGTAGTTTGAAGAGTTGGCGAGCTTTTTCTCCACTTAGATCCATAATTAGTTAGACAAAGACAGTTTTTGTCGTTTTGCATCTGTACACAATCAAAACTATCAAAAACTTCTACCACACGTGGATTTGAAATTTAATAATGAAGACGTGAGTGAAGTGCAGGCTTCCACAGTCACTGACGCTGAGAGTTAAACTTTACCCGACCAATGAGCAGCTTCACTTTGATCCTGTTATTTCAGGGGAAATGAAGCAGATAAAATCACTGATGTTTATTCAAAGTGTTGAATTAGTATTTTATCGCTTTCACACACAAACATCACAAAATGTAACCAAGCCAAGAACACTTTGAAAGAGGTGGCGTGTCATTGTCCGAGTCTACAAGCAGGAAACAGCTTCATGAAGTTCACAGCAAGCTGCAAACCGCTGGTTACACTCACGATGGCGGAGGCAGCGTGATGATGCGGGCGTGTATGGCTGCCTGGAGCCAGCTCACTGCTGATTACTGCTGATGTGACCGAAGCAGTGGGCTGAACTCTGCTCACATTCACACAGAGCTTCACAGTGCACGTGGATAACGAGCAAAGCAACCCAAGAGTTTCTCACGGCATGAAATGGGGTTTTCTTCCATATGCAAGTCATCCAGATGTTCTTACTGCAGTAGAGTTATTAAATACAAAAATGAAGGCAGAGACACACAAACCAGCTGGAGGTGCTGCAGGAAGGACCTGCACTGCCTCTGAAAACAGAGATCGGTGTAAGAAAATGTCTCTAATTACTAAACAGTTCATGCAAAGTTTTTTTTTTAATTCCTTAAATTAAAGTTGAACATCTGGACTTTGATCTGTTAATTAAAGCTCACTGTGGTGGAGTAGAGAGGCGGAGCTATAGCAAATTATAGGCTTAAGCGTGTTTAACTACTTAAACGGAGCTTCACTGAGACAGAAGCTGTCTGCTCTTCATTAAATATTTGTTGGATTTTAATGTTTTATTCCCAGATGTGCATTTTTATGTGTGTGGTTTGTTTGTTTGCAGCTGGATGTGGAAATAGAAATCATCAGAATGGAGCTTTCTGAGACATCGGGGAGGTTTCAGCGTCTGATGAGAGACAAACACGGTAACCATCACTCGCTCTGAGAGTTAAACATATGTACTCTGTCAGTGTGTGACTCCTGATAAGTAGATAAAAGCATTTTTCCCGTGAAGCAGCCGAAATCGGAGCAGTGACTCATGAAGCTCAGATCTGTGCGAAAAACAGAAGCAGCGAGAGCGAAGCTTCGACCCTGAAAGACATCAACTCACCCGAACAGTGAGTCCAACACACAAAACACCTGAGCAAACATAGCAAACATTTTCTTGCTCATGTGTAATTACATTGACATTATCTGGAAGCCCCACAGGATCTTGGCTCACTGAGCACGCGGTCGGTTGGGGCCATCTTCCTGATTTACTTGTGTATGTTAGGTGTCTCATCCTGTGGTCCTGACGCTTACTGCCTCCACGTCCTTCTTTTCACTTTGCGTACAGCCTCAGGGTGCTGGCTTTAGGGTGAAACCCTCCATGCATGGTGAGGAGCTTCCTTGTTTTGATGTTAGTGGCGTCTATTTCAGGACCTGCCTGACCCTCTGCAGGAACTTGGTAGTTGCAGCTTTCCTAGCGACCTCTTCATGGTTCCCGTCTACCTGTGGGATGCCCAGGTACTTGTAGTTGTCCTCTATGTCTATGGGATTGCACTTCTGGAAGTTTAGAGTATCTTCCCTCTCTTTGTTACCATCCGACTACACTTCTCCAGTCCGAACGACATCCCAATGTCATTGCTGTATAGCCTGGTAGTGTGGATCAGTGAATCGATGTCTCGTTCACTCTTGGCATACAGCTTGATGTCATCCATGTACAGGAGGTGGCTGACAACTGCTCCGTTCCGTAGTCGGTATCCGTAGCCAGCCTTGTTAATGATCTCACTGAGGGGTTCAGGCCTATGCAGAACAGCAGTGGGGACAGAGCATCTCCTTGGTAGATCCCGCACTTGATGGTGACTTGTGCTATGGGCTTGGAGTTGGCCTCTAGTGTTGTACGCCACATCCCCATTGAGTTCCTGATGAAGGCTCTTAGGGTCCCATTGATCTTGTACAGGTCTTGGCATTAGGCAGTGAGGGGCATCGAGTCATAGGCCTTCTTGAAGTCAAACCAAGGCAGTGCACAGGTTGGTCAGTCTGGTCTTGCAGTCTTGGGTGACTGCTCGGTCTGCTAGTAGCTGGTGTTTCTCCATCCACGTATTGAGCCACGTGTCTGTTCATCCACTATGATGCCTCGCAGGTTCTTCCACATGGTCCTGAGTCAGGTTATTGGCCGGTAGTTGGATGGGCCAGTTCCTTCTGGGCTCCTTTGACATCAGGAGTGTCCCGCCTTCAGTTAGCCATTCCAGGCGTCTCTCATTGATTAGCAGGCAGTTCGTTTGTGCTAATTGATGCTAATGGATGCTAATGGAGTGCAGTCAGCCTCTTTCACCAGTATAGGTGTCTGTCATGTCCAACTCATACTGGAGACCCTTTTTGGTATGTCTGCCACTGTGATGGTTACTGGTCCCTGTTCAGGGAGGTTGCCATGCTCTGCTCTTAGATCCACTAAGGCCTTCTTGTTATGTTCTGCGTCCTTCACCCATATGCTCTTCCAGTATTGCTCCGTCTCCAGCCTCGGTGGTGTTGTTCTCATATTGGTCCCCTGCCACTGAGAGTACACCTTGGACGGGTCTGTGGAGAACAGCTGGTTTATTCTCCTGCCTTCTATCTCTCTGGCGCACCGCTTTAGCCAAAGCTGTGAGTCTTTGCTTGGCAGTTTCCAAGGCCTCAGGTATGGACTGCTTGCTGTACTTCTTAGGTGTCCTTTTCTTCATCACACCTTTCTGCAGCTCTGATAGCTGATGAAATTGCTCCGTTCTACCTTGATCCTGGCCTCTAGTTTCCTTCTCCATGCTACTCCTTGTGACTGTTCATCAAGCATCTCTGTGAACACTGGCTCCCCCTTGCTGTAGAATTTGTGGTGTACCTTATCGACCTCTACTTGTGACAGCGTTTACATCTTGCCGATGTTGGTACACCGAGTTACCAGATGTTTCGCCATCAGTTTGCATGTCGGGTATCAAATATTCCAGAGATCCCCTTCATGTAACCCCTTCTGCTGGGGTTACTTAGTAGCATTCCCACAGCGCCCAGTCCTCATCTGAAGATGAACACATTTCTGTGAATAATGACATTTTCCAAATTTCAGTGCAGTTTTCATGCATAAATATAAACTTAAGCCAATCAGTGTCCTTAATAAATGTATTTAACAGAAAAATGACACATTAGAGGCGCGTGAATATTTGAAGTGGAAGAAGTTTTACTGCTTCTCTTCCTGTCTGTGATTTCTGTCAGCATGCGGCGCCGTCTGTCGGTCCAGCTGCCCATCCTCCATCATTCCTACCTGCCCGCGATCGGTGGCGTCAGCTCCAGCAGCTCCAGCCTGTTCGGCAGCCAGGAAGTCTTTGTCGATCAGCACAATAACTCACTGTACACCTGATGGCAGGAAGCTGCAACTTTGACCTCCTTGGGAAAGAAATATGAGACTTTATGCTGCGCTTACACAAATCAGCCAGAACATTCAAATCACCTGCAAATATTTTAACCTCGGTGTTTGAGGTGTGTTGGGGAGGCTGCTGCCATCTGGGATGCCACGACCACCGCACTGTGAACCCAAACGCCCAAAGTACTTAAATAAATTAAGTAATGTAAACTTGAGTTTTAAAAAACATTTAGTTCATTTTACATTTTGTTCAATTTAAGTTTAATTTAACTTATTATTTTTAAACAAGTTCAACTATTTTGCATATTAAATACCTGCTACTTAAAAAATTAAGTTAATTTACTGATTTATTTAATTGATATGGCAGTCATGTTTGGAAGGTTTCAGGTCAGTTTGACCCCAAACATAAAGACATTAGAAGGCAGGAGTCTGACATAACAGCTGGACTGATTCTGAGGAGACAAAGGAATAAAAGTAAAATGGCCTCGACGTTTTTGTTTCATTGCTTTGTTGTTGTTTTTGTGGTTGCTTTTATTTCCTCTTTCAAACATTACATAAACATTTTAAACATTTAAAAAACAATTTCATTTAAAAATAATGAATTTGTTGGGCATTTAAAAAATGTGTTTTATTTACATTTAAAATGTTTTCAAATTTTCTTTTCTTCTAATAAAGAAGTGAGGTAATTTCCTGTCAGATATGAAGCTCCGCCCACTCGTCTGCAGTTGATAATTTTGAAATGTGAGTGGGCGGGATTGAAGACTCATCTGGAAACACCGGCACTAGTGATGGGAATTCTGGGGGTTTTAGGGAGCCGGCTCTTTCAGCTCACAACCGGCTCTTCAGGTTGTTTTGTTGCTTTAGTTAATTTATTATCAACAACAATATAAAATTATCCACAAAATGAATATTTTTTCTGAATCCTTTAACATCCGCACCTGAAAATAGTTGGAAATAAAGTGCAGTCATGTTTGCAGGTCTTTATCAGCTGAGTTCTGTCTTGCTGGGTCTCATAGAGCTCTGGGTTGGTTTAGGTGGTTG
>NW_024582656.1:740857-751078 GCF_018398535.1 Haplochromis burtoni | reverse complement strand
AAACTGAAGCTGGCACCTGAGATCCTGAGACCACCCAAGTGGAAACCTTCCACCACTTGGCTACACCTAGAAATTCTGTCCATAAAAATTCTTAACAGAATCTGTGACAAAGGGCAGCCCTGGTGGAGTCCAACACCCACCAGAAATGAGTCTGACACACTGCCAGCTATGCAGACCAAGCTCCTGCAACGGCTGCATAAGGATCAAATGTGCCCGAAGCTACAGGCCAGACACCACATACTCCTGAAGCACCTCCCACAGGATACTCCGAGGGACACGGTCTCCAAATGTTCCACGACCAGGACGAAAACCGCAGTGTTCAGTTTTAAGTTTTATGTTATGTCAACTTGTTTAAACGGGAGACTTCTTAGCCAACAGGCTACGATACATCTGAGGAATGTTAAAAGATGCCACCGTAGATGATCCCTGTCTGGACACAGAACAGGCATTTCGGACGTACTACTCATTGAAACATAAAATGACATGTTTGCTTTAAAAGCATCAACATCAGCTCCTCTCTGACAGCATGCTGGGAGTTTCTAAAAATCACTGGGTCTTCATTGATCACATGCAAACATACAAACATCTGGAACAGTCCTGACACACTAAGGAACAATAATATGAACAACTTCCCAGATTGGAGTTTTAAAGGAATTAAATCCTTGGAACATATTTTCAAAGGAACAGACTTTATGCCGTTGCACAGATTAGTTGGACATCATAGTGTTAACAAGAACAGATCTTTGAATATCAACAAATTAAATCTATTATCCATTATAGTAAATGCCATCATGGTCCACTTGGGCAAATGTACGTGTTGAGCATTTTGTTTGGCCTTCAGACAACAATTCTGATTTCCACACTGCCAGACAGGACAGTGGGTTCCCTGCAACAATCGTTCGTAGAAAAACGATTCCTTTCCCTGTGAGCTGGGTTTGCATTGTTTCTGACCTTTGTGCAGCGTGCACATCAGCCCCATACACACTGCTTTACTCTGAAGCTCTTATAACCCACTGACTCCTGTTTAAACCTGTGAGCAGAAAATTAGGGATAATTATTTGGGACAGAAGCTTTGTGGAGGTTGTTTGTTTGCTTTTTGGCAGCTCAGGAAATTTTGAAGTCACGCCATCCAGCATGAACGTTGAGCTTTGGACGGGACGGCTGCAGCTAAGCTGGTGAGGAGAGTTTAGCTGCACTGCAGGTGACTGTAGAAGCAGTTTTACCCAAACGAGTGCATCGAAATTCACTTACAAACTCTCGTTCACACCCCAAAAGCTCGCAGCTCATTGATCCAGCCCGAGTCCTTTCAGACTTCAAAGCTGCTCTAACTGTCGGGCTGACATGGACACGGACGGGATGACTCTGTGGGAACAGCCCGAGTTCCTCTGGCAGTGAGGGCCCGGGCTCCTCATGACTGAGGAAGATTCAGGAGCTCCTCACAAAAGGAAAAATGTTCATGGTGTTTATAACCTGCAGCTGAGGTGGACTTCAGACAGTAAATCGATTAATAAAACAGGAACATAAATAAATGATTAGCCCAGTAATCGCTCATGCCCTTTGGATGTCTGAGGCCCATCAAGGAGGAACTGCAGCTCACAGAAAACTGATTCTCTGCAGAGTGCTGCGATGACCTGCTGATGATGAAAACTGCTGTGTGCCATCAGCAGTGTGGAAATCCCAGCTCGTCTGCCAAGAGACAAACACGAGCGCAGCGGGGAGACCGTCACGCTGTCGGGACTATAAAACTTCAGCTGCACGTCTGTGACTGAGACAAACCCGCGATGGCTTCCCTCAAAGCGCTGCTCTCTGCCCTGACCCTGCTGGCTCTGACTGTGGACGCCTCGTCCGGCCGTGAGTATTTCATTTGTTTAAGCGCCGTGTGGCTTAAAGCCGCTCGCAGTGGTGCTGCGTGATGTTTGTAGAGCATAGTTTCAATAAACCTCCCGTTTCCTTCTGTCAGCCGGGTACAGCAACTACAACTACGACCTGTCGGGTCAGCAGCTCACAGATCTCTACAACTCTCCAGTGTACAAAGCTGAATGGATGGTCCGACCGTTTGGATCCAGTTCGTCCACGTTTGGACCGCTCAGCCACACCGGCGTCAGGTCAGGCTACACGCTCACCGTATTTATTTAAAAACCTGCTGCTTTCACTACCGCTGATGTCCATCTGGAATCCACCGTCGCCGCAGAAAAAGACGCTGCCTGAGATTCCTTCAGTTTTCTTCAGTTCCACTTTGCAGCAGCTCCTGCTGACGGCTGCAGTGATGGCTCATCATATCTGAGCCCAGACTGGTTTTTATGTTTCCAGGCTAGAAACGTTTTTAACCTTTGCTACAAGACAAAGACAAACCACGGCCTGGCCGAAGCTTTGACATCACAACTCTTTGCTATTCTTTGAAAAGGCTCAGATTGCGTCCAACTGTCGCATTTCTTACTCTGTCCAGGCTCCGCTGCACTTCTTACATCCTCAGATTCGTTCCTTTGCTTCCTTGAGCTCACAGACGCGCTTTGACAGCTTGAATCTCAGACTCTCAGATGTTTGATGAGCGCAGCGTCAGACTCGTTATGTTTTCTCTTCCCTCAGAGTGACGCTCGCTGATGGAGCTCAGTGGCTGATCCACAAAGGTCAGGACTACGGCATCTCCTCTGACACGGTGGTGACCAGCGCTCGGCACATGAGCTCAGCCTGGAAGGTAAGTCAGAGTTTGAACTGAAGCTTTGAGCCAGAGACATTTTTGAAAGAGTGATGAGTTGCTGAACATAAAGATATTTCCTCTGTGGAGTAAAATGTGTGCTTCAGTGAATGATGAGCAGTATGGAGGCAGAATAAAATACTAAAGTGTGCGTTCCCTGCAGCCCGTGTTTCACCTGAGCAGACAGTTTAACGGGAGGAAGAAAGTTGCTGATTTTGTGAAACGTGGAGGAGAAACCTACAACGCCCTCTTCAACTGCCACGTAGCTTCTATTACAATGATGCTGCAGTAAACCTGATTTCTTCATGATACAGGTGAAAGCTCCCAGACAGCGTCACAGGTGGATGCTGTTGTTCCAGCGTTCACACAGTCCGCTTCATGAACTCAAACTCCACTGAATCTGCATCTGAACGACCACACGGTGTAAAATGTCATGTGCTGTTCTCAGTTTACTACCTGGTAAAGATCCTGATACATTAAATCTGTGCAGTTTTAACAAAGACTACACACAGCCTGCAGCGCCCCCTGGTGTTTGTTTCTAAGTTCAGACATGCCCATTAGGATAAACTCCTCAGAGCAGCGGTAGGCAACTCCAGGCCTCGAGGGCCGGTGTCCTGCAGGTTTTAGATCGCACCCTGGGTCTACACACCTGAATCAAATGATGAGTTCATTACCAGGTGTTAGTGGAAAATGATTCTATGTTTCTTTACCTTCTTTTAAATGTACAAAGATGCCTTTTTCACTGCCCTTTGTCTATGGTTAGATTAGTTTAGAATTATCCTTTTAGACTTTCCCAGCAAAGACATATTGTTTTAGATTGTTTTATCTCTCACCGCTCTGCTGACGAGACTAGCGCCACATATGGAGTTGTTTATTTTATCTGTTTATTATTTTCTTATCCTGTTCTCACTGTCTTTTCTATAAAAAGTGCCAAGCCTCTGTTCACGACGTGAGTTGTTCTCAGCAGCTCACCCGTGTACACGTTTAGCAAAGAAAGTAACTTTGTCTCATTGTGTCTTTATTTCTCCTGGGTTTTTTACAGAGTTTTCCCCCAACACCAGGCCTCTGGAGAACTTCAGGAAATGCTGAGGAGTCATTTCGCCCTTTAAATCAGCTGTGATGGATCATGGACACATCTAACACCTGCAGGACGCGGCACTCGAGGCCTGCAGTTGCCTACCGCTGCCTTAGAGCAACATACGTCACAATCACTGCGTAACAACACATCAGTGTCATAAATAAAACATTAATGCTAAACCAGTTTCCGTCTGTGTGTGCACGTGATTAGCTCTCTTTTCATTGTGCGTTCAGTCTTTTAGTATTCTGACTCTGTTGTCTCTGCACTGTATTCGTGTTCACAGGCTTTGAATCATTCATGACGTAAATCCAAACGAGCTCGTTAATGTCACGAGTGCAAACCAACATTTCAAATCAAACACTTCCTGTGTGTCAGTGTGAACGTGGCGGTAAACATTCACCCTGAGACCTTTTGAAGCCTCTTTAGTTCTTCGTGGTTTAAAAGTGAAGCTCTGCAAACTCTCCCACGGGGCTCAGATTCTTCTGCAGTCACGTCACGAACGCCAACATTTCAGAGACGCTGACGTCGGCCTGAAGAGCAAACTGATTGTTGTGCAGATTGCCGTGAAACGCCCGCAGCAGACGATGGGAATTGGCAGGGATCCCTCTGAACAGGACATCCCATAATGAGTGAGGTCAGGCTCCGGCGTGAAAGAAGCGATGGTTGTGTGGTGTGACGGCCTAGGAGACATATTCCTTATTTCTTTCAAATAAATATTACAAATGTTTCATTCTATGATAAAAACACTGAGGCAGCAAACTAAATAAAATCCCTGTAAGCCAAACGCTTCGAGTGTTTTTCCTACTGTCACAGATTTCCTGACACAGTCATCTTCTACAGCACAGGCGTCCAACTCAGCCTCGGGGCCGGAGTCCTGCAGGTGTTAGACGAGTCCTTGATCCTCACAGCTGATTTAACGGCTAAACGAGCTCCTCAACATGTCCTGAAGTGCTCCAGAGGCCTGCTAATGAACTAATCATGTGAATCAGGTGTGTTGGCCCAGGGTGCTATTAAAACCTGCAGGACACCGGCCCTCGACACCCCTGTTCTACAGGCACTGAGCACCCACAGAGCACACGTAGCCCCTCAGCAGGCTTCCACAAGCTTCCCAATCAAAAGAAAGCAGGCAGGGTGTTGGAGTCAAGTTGTTAATTGTTGTCATTGTGTTTCTTAAATTTGTAAGTCTTAGTTTAAACTATATGATCAAAGACATTCCTTTGATCCTGACCACGGTGCTGGGGGAGGCTTTATTAGGCAGATCTGTTTCCTGTGTGGTAAGCTTCCTGCTTTTATGATCCTTCTGTGATCAGCAGGTCACACAAACACGCACAACTATGACACACACACACTGCCTTATCTTTTAGGACCATGGGGGGGTTTATGAGGGGAGGTGCTTGTGTTTACTGTTGTGTAACTGTTTTCAGTAAGCAGCTGTGAGGAAGGCTCCTCTTTGAAGAAGTTGGGTTGAGTCGGGTGAGGAGCGTTGAGCTCCAAGAGCCTGTTCCAACCAGCCTTCCCTTGCTAGCAAGTGAAATCGATCGATCGCTGATTGTGTTGTTGTTGAGAATAAGTTTCTAAACCAGTGGGGCCTGTGGAGGCGCAGACCCACCACAGGGGAAGGGAGGGTCTAAAGAGAGCTGGTGTCAGACAGATGAGCTGATCTAAGAAGAGTAAGGAAAAGGATCTGGAGTCTAAGAGTGGAAATGGAGCCGCAAATGACAGGAAGGAAACGACGACTGCGTTCTGTAGAAATCTCTATTTTAATGCAGTCAACAGAAATAAAAGGAAAACAAATTCAGATGTGATTAAAGGAGCATATTTACAAAAAGTCTCAGAGATTAAATCTGTTTTTTTAAACACAAGGAATAATTTTCTGTCATTTGCACATTTCATAAAACATACAAACGTCCAAAGAAACGCGTCTTCATTTTCACTGTGCGCCGGTGACCAGCAGGGGTCATGTGACCTGCCTGAACAAACCCCTGTGAGGCCCGTCCGTGCGACGGAGCTCACAGGTGACGATGTCGCGTCTCTTTCAAATCCTGTTTTCGGCGTCGCTCTTCCTCTCGGTGTAAAGCCCCCCCCCCCTCCTGCTTCTTCCCTTTTTTCTCGCCTCAGTGGTTCAGGATCATAGGTGGAAGTTTGATGCAGAAACAAAGTGTTTTCCCCCTCGAGGAAAGCGAAAGTTCAGACTCTCCTCTCGAGGCAGCTGGCAGAGACACGCCCTCGGTCTCAGTGTGTCTCAGGCGAGCGTCTGCAGGGTCTGGTAGCCTCTCCTCTTCTGCGCTCGCAGCAGAGGCGTCTGAGTGTCCGCGTCTCGAGACGAAAACGTCCTGCGGGCTCGCCGCAGGTACACGCGAATCCATCCGTAGACCAGACAGTTAAAGAAGCCCTGAGAGGCCGAGGTTAACGCCTGAGGACACAAGACACGCTTGGGTCACTGCACGAAAGACACGTGAAACAACCTGAGAGAGGCGTGTGACTACGACAAAAAGAACCACAACGATGAGCCTGAGATATCCTACGTGGTGAATCGCACAGAAAGCAACAAAAGACCAGTGAAGCAGTCGAGACGGCACAAAAAGGAAGCTTAATGAGACACAGTTACACAAAGAAAACATTCAAAGAGCACAAAATGAGCCCGACACACAAATTCAACCACAAAATGTTCAACTGCTGTCAAAAGATCCAAATCAAACAAACTGTTGAAAAGACCACCAAAAACAGGCTGAACGAGCTCAGAGTGTAAGCGCCGTCGTGTTTCTCTGGTACCGACTCACCTGCAGGATGTACAGCACCACCCCGGCTTTGCCCTGGCACGCCGCAGGATCCGCCACTCGCAGAAACGCCAGGATCACCGCTGAGGAAACAACACGACAAACAAAGACACGCTGAAACCTCGCTGACTGCGTCTGTCGCCAACAAGAACCAATCAGAGTCCGCGCCGAACAAACCTGGACCCCAGCAGAAGACGAAGACCAGCGGGTACAGGACCATCCTCCGGTCCATCACGCTGAACGAGGCCCGCTGCTCGCTGCCCAGGTAACCGTTAGAGGTCACGATGCGCCTGTAAATACAGCGCGCTTTGACCACGAGGACCTGCGGGGGGGAGAGGGGAGGTCACCTCCACGTGATGTTCGTAGAATAAGACGCGTCTGTGCGACGAGCGTGAACTCACCGTGATGCTGAGGAGGGTGACGAGCACGGTGATGAGGAAGACGGTGATGTGGTAGGTGTGCAGGTACAGGCAGCTTCGGCTCATCGGCTGCTCGTCCGACATCAGGAACAGCGCTCCGGTGTGCATCATCAGACACCTGGTCGGATGTGGAAAAAAGCCCACTGAGCTTCTGCGTGGAAGCAATCGGTGGATTTGCTCGCGGCGTGAACACTTTGTGTTCTGGCCTCACCTGTAGGGTTCGGTAAGGTTGGCCTGACAGTGGCTGATGTTCCCCTCTATGATTACCGGCAGCATCAGCAGCACAGGAAGCAGACTGCAGACACACAGAGCAGGACACACTGTTATCAGTAGCACCGTGTGTGTGCTTGCATGCATCCACAGAATGAGGCTTTGGTGCTCACTCACCATGAAACCAGAGCAACGATTTTACCCGCCGTGCTCACTCGGTTGGAAACCTGCACAAGGATGCAAAATACCACATCAGAATGTATTTATAGAGCACATGTTAAAACAACGATGTTGACCACAGTGCTTCACAGTAAAAGCATGAGACAGGCGACAACAACAAGCTAGAACAACTCGTTAGAACCAACAGCCACAGTACAAGGATACGTTTCAGGACGTGATTTAAAAGACTGGATCGACTCGGCGGTACGAACATGAACAGGGAGGTTATTCCAGAGTCTGGGTGCCACGGTTGCAACGGCCCGGTCACCGAGACCGAGGTTGTGCTGGGAGCCTGTGATTGGCCGATCTAAGTGCTCAGAGAGAGAGCTGGGCACTAAATTATTCTGAATTTTAAAAGCGAACAAAAGAATTTTAAAATCTATGCGATATTTGACAGGGAGCCAATGTAGTTTGGCTAAAATTGGAGCGATGCGTTCGTAGATTCTCGTAGCTGTTAAGAGACGCGCAGCTGCATTTTGAATTAACTGAAGCCGGTAAAGAGAAGAGTGTTGGAGGCCCGAGTAGAGCAGTTACAGTCGTCCAGTCTGGATGTGTGCATAAGCTTTTCAAGGCCCTTTAAAATCATTTTAAAGCCTCATGTTTACTGAGACAAACAAAGCTGTTCATGCTGCACCGAAGTGATCAGGTACCAGATCAAAACTATTTTGAAGCATCAGGACCAAACATGGGGAGGTCTGTGCCCCGTCAGGACACTGGAGCATCTTTTATCCTCTTAGGTTTCCCCACCACTCTACTTTTACTGAGCCTCTGGGAGCTGTGGGCCGCGCAGAGTTTGACCCTGTCAGGTTTGCCCTTTGTGTTATTCTAAAGCTTTATGAGCTGCAAACAAAACCCTGAAAGCTTTGTTTACTACCTGTTGTGTGTGTTTTGCTGCCCTGGCAGCTGGACAGATGTGTCTGTACCTGTACAGAGTATCCATCCTTGCAGCTGCAGTACTTCTCCTTGATTCCTTTGTAGAGGTTCCAAACGTAGTAGAGGGTGTAGAAGAAGGAGGCCATGTAGAAAACCTGAAACAGAGTTTGTGATGAGCCAAATCCTCGCTCACGTTCGCCGCGCTGATTTTCTAAACGGGTCACCTGACACCCCGCCCCCTTTTCAGACTTTAATAGAGCGCGAGAGCCAAAAGGGGCAGCTGACCCGGGGTTGCTGCTCTGAGTGGGAGATGTGGGTCAGGAATGTTTTTCTGCTTCCAGGCTGTGTTCTGTCCTGGTTCTGCTGCTCCATTTCATCCCAGAATGACCCAGTTCAGGATCTGGACCTGGTCATCTGGGCCAGAATAGCTCACTCGACAGATATTTGGCAACAGAGACGTCAGCTGTGTCCCAAAACGTCGGCCGCATCCTTCGGAGGACCCGGGCTTCGCGGTCTACGTGGGCCGGGTCCTTCGAAGACCGAGAAGGCCGGAAGTGCGAGACGGTGAAATGGGACGGTCTCGCCTTCAGATCAGCGTCAGCGCTGTGTGGGTGGAGTTTAATAAACTCGCCGTCTGCTCCTTGCTGTCTAAAATATAACAGGACTGGAGTAAACTCTCGACCGTCTCACACTTCTGTTTAATCAGTTTTCTGTTTGACGTTTATTCAGCTGTGTGAAAATCCCGGAGGAACCCACCCGATAGATTAATAAAGTTTTATTTAATCGAATAGTCTAATAACTTTGATCTCAGCCAAACGATTTACTCCGGAACAAATAAAACACCGAAAAAAGGAAAACAATTACATTTTTAAGGTATCAGTGACTTATATCATGTTTAACCTGAGTAGCGACAGAGCGGGGGTCTGAAAACGATGAAGCCGGGAGTCCGCCACTCTCGCCGGCTGGAGTGACCATTGAACCCCCCGGCTAGCTATCGAGCTGGTGGGTAACAGACGTCTCCGAAAACGTCGGCGCACTTTTGCAAATATGTGGTGTCTCGATAAACCGAGCAGATATTTGAAGTTTGCACAGCTACTTTCTCGCCTGAAAATATGCTAAAAGTTTATTTTGTGACCCAGAAAGATTAATAAGAGTAATTTTAAAACTTAGCAGCAGCCGCCATTGTTGGCAGCTGAGATTTGGCTGGGCCGCGCTATGAATTCTGGGATATGGTGGGCCACGAAGGACACACCCGACCCATCCTTCAAATTCAAGGAAATGAAGGACGCATTTGAAGGAGTCGACGACTTGGGACAGCCTTCGTCGCCTGGCTGTGACGTGATCGGCCTTCAAACGCGGCCTCCGGATGCAGCCGACGCTTTGGGACACAGCTGTCATTTACCCGCTCGTCCTCAGGTGCTGGATTGGTTGTCATAGAAACAGAGGTAAAACCGCACCCAGTTTTATTTGATGTAAACGGGACTGAACGAGCTGGATGAGTCACTGATGATGAAACATTTAGAGGAGAGAAGCTCAGCAGGTTACGATCCGGACGAGACGCAGCTCAGCTCTGCAGCTCTCCCAGTCTCTCTTTAGTTTTGTTTCCTTGGAGCTGATTGAATTTATTTTTGTTTCTCTTTCAATTTTTCATCACGATTGCTGCCCCGACCTTTTTCCTGCCACTTCCTTTTCTCGGTGATTTGCCCTTTAGCACAAATCCTCTTGGTAAACTTACTCTTGTGTGGTTAAAAAACTCTTTTCTGATAGCTATGGATATAATCTGATGACTGCTTTTAGCTGTAAATGTGCTCCACGTGTTAAACATTTGACTTTATTGTGTGAAAGTTCTTGTTTTCTTGCTTGTTGGCACATGCTAAGCTTCTGTATTTCAGTTGTGTGTGGGGTCGACTCTGGCTGACTTCTCAGGAAACACTTTGCTTTGAGAATATG